>NW_009728975.1:0-31142 GCF_000703405.1 Apaloderma vittatum | reverse complement strand
AAAGAGTTTCGTGCGATCCGGATGTGTGACTTGGGCCAGTCGGTCCTTGGGCCTCCTGAAGTTTTCTGGCGCATCTTGCCAACCTTTTGGGCTCCAGACACCGAAGAGCAGAGGAAGCCTGCACACCCTCCTCCTTGCTCACAGGCAGAGTGCTGACTTGACTGTTCGGCTGGGCACTGACTCTCGCGTGCGCTTTGGGTATTCCTAGAGAACGTGTCTGACCCCGTTTTGTTGGACTTGCTCTTATTTGGGTTTCCCTTTATCTGTCTGGGACTTGTTCTGCCTACTTTGTATATCATGGATGTCTTGTTCCAGCCTGTCTCCGTGTAAATTGCCCAGGATGGGAAACTTCAGAAGGATGAGTCTGTAGAAAAAAAGAAATGTAGTCAAGTGACTTCATTCCAGCATGCATTTCGTCGTGGGAATAAGAGCTCACTCTGCAGAAAGAAAATGCTCACCACCAAACAGTATAAACTCATTTAATGGCAACAATTGTTCTTTTGGCAAAGTCTAGCTAAAGCTCTCTGGGGGGATTAGTCTAGGCTTTGCATTAAAGCTGGGCTGAAACATACTCCACATTCCTAGTGGCAGTAAAGTTGTGCCATCCGGAACAGTTGTTTCATGTCTGCTTCAAGAAGTGGGGATTATTTGGGGATGGACTCTTTCAGATACATGACTGCTCTGGCTTGTAGAATCACATTTGCTAATTGGAGGCAAAAGAAGCAGCTGTGTAACCACAGAATATGCTGATTTAAATTGTTCACGTGGGGCTTTTTAGAGCTAAATTTTGTCAGCTGTGTAGTTCAGATATCAAGCTCATGCTCTAAACTCCTAATATAGAATAATAACTGAAAAGGGACATCTCTCTGGTTTGCCTTTGACCCAGCCCCGCAGGTTTTACAGTTTTTTGCAGCTTCTGCAAGCGATGGACGTTGTGCATCGATGGCCTTAAAGCAGAGGTATGAGGAGGAGGCAACACGGTAACTGCTCAAGACTGGTAAATGGAGAGCATGCCTTGGGGTCTGCACAAATGAATGGTCCTGTAGGATTTCTACTGATCCGAGTCTGGTTTTTATTCCAGCTATGCCAGTGTGACTTTTACTCAGTGGTGAAAAGGGGAAATTTCCACTTCTTTTACCTGGTCTACTTAAAATACATAGAACAGGCAGTATTTTTTTAATTAATTGCTTGCCTTCAAAATGAAATTGCTCTGTCTTGTGCATTCCTTTAAGGCTTTGGCAATAAATAAGAAGCTTCCAACTGCAGGCAAAAACCACACTGGGGGTTAAATGTGAGCGCTTTTTGGCTCCTTATGGAAAGAAGGCCAGCATTGCAGAGTCATCATCTCCTGGGGTGAGGTTGTGCTTTGCCTTAGCGATGGGAGGGACTGCAGTGGTACGGGGACAGGCTGCCCCAACGTCTGCTGTCAGCACCTAGAGGAACAGGGCGGAGGAACGGGGTTGTACTTCAGGACAGCACCGAGGAACGCATTTAACCTAAAGCATATATTTAGCCTGCCTATTTTCAAGAAGGTTTAAATCCATATTTAAAGCTAAGCATCTGTTGAAGTGCCGTGCCAATTGCTGATATAAATAGTTTGCTCTGTCTACGTGGGGAGACCGAGGAGCGGGCTGGGTTTCGGGGAACACTTTTGGCTGGGGTGACGCGAGCAGCGCAGCTTTGCCAGATAGCTATTCCTGGTATAGATTCTCGCTGTCCTTTCTCCTTTTCTTCAGCTCGCTTCCTAACAACCTCAGGGCTTTAGAACTCAGGAAAAAGCCCCTTTGTCACAAGTGGGAGAAGCAGAGTGTAAATGGGACAAGAGTTTGGCTACCAGTTCCCTTCCTCCTGCCGACCACCCCAGATGACCCTGGAGTTGTGCAGCTTTCCAGAAGCGTGGACCTGCTAAGAGCTTCCCCCCCCCCGCCAGAGTTTGCTGTAAACTGATCCTGGGAGGATGAGCAGGGCTATCTCTTCGCTGGAAAGTTGCCAGCCTGCTCTGTGTAGATTGCCCTGATCTCGCTCCGTAAGTAGAATAACGCAAAAGGGCTTTCTTCTCCCAGCATTACTTTCAAGGAGTATTTTCATTTTCCCTGCCAGATGTACTTAATGCCAGGTAAGCTGTCACTAGATGGAATGCTAGGTGTTCTCCTCCCTTCTCCCCGCTGTTGTGAAAAAGGCCTCGTAAAAAAGGGAAACCTGGTGACCTGTGGGCTGGGATCTGCCTGGAGTGGGATGAAGTCAGGGTGCTGAGCAGCTCCGAGGTCCCCTTAGGAGTGATGACCTTCTCCCAGAGTCCTTAATGAGTCAGGATTCTTCCCACCAGTGCCGGGAGGTCCAGCACTGACTCTGTATTAGGTGGAAAATGTCCAGCAGGTGCTGGTGGTCAGTGCCACCCTCCTCAGCTTTTTGGTGGGAGCTGCCTTGGACAGCTGTGTTCATACTGCTCCAGCAAATGTTCCCTTTCCATTTAGTTTTCATGTCCAATCTCAAAATAGGCTCTTTATTTCCATGTGAAGGTGGCAACACATGTGGATTTTTGGCTGAAGCCTGTGCCTGCAGAATAGAAAGTGATTCCCCATCTTAATGGAGTGAAGGGTGCTTCTTAATTGTCAGAGGGTTAAATGCTAAGAAGCTGATAAAGACTGGGTAAGGTTTGCTAATGAAGAAGATCGTGTTGACCAGCTTTTGCCTGAAGTTGTTCTTCAGTCACTAGGGTGAAAAAAAGATTTTAACAGACTTTTCCTTGTTAATTCCTTACCAAGAAACTGAGTCCTGCAGAGAACTTGAACGCTGTTAACAGCTTAAGGCTGGTACCGTCGGTAGAACGTGGTAACTTCCAGGACATCCCGTATTTCACAACAGTTGGAGCTGTAAGCTTATAACTGAAACTTGGCAGTGTTTGGGACACTGTGGATGTGTTTTCTTTCCCTTCCTTTTCTGAAAGTGGATATAATACCTATTAACGAACTAAAAGGTTTTTCTTTGTCCTTCTGGAGAAGAGGATATAGATTGTTTGCAGTGAAAAAATAGTCTGGTGGATCCATTTTTTAGATTTTCCGTAACTGTCATTCTGCACCAGCAGCAGACCTTCCTTTCAGGTCACTTATTTCTCTCTCCATGGCTAATTCTGAAGGCTTTGAAGGCAGTAGATATCCCTCAAGTGCAACTGAATGTTATTTATGAATAATAAGGCTTATTTACATCTAATCTAAGTTTTGTGACTTAATTCTTCGGTAATGTTCATAATTTTATCAGTTGTTGCCATAATTGTGTACATGTTTAAAAATGGAATATTACTGGGATATTTGTTTAATCATTGTGCATTGGTTATTGCATATTTCTAATGGCTAAAAACCTATTGATCAACGTTCCGATGTTTGTAGCCATTTTTGGCCAAGGAATTTGGCACAGAAGTGAGCAGGGCAGAGAAGTGGAAGGTATAACACTTTGGGGAAGAACCTGTTCATTCCTCTTGTCGAAAGGGAATGTGGCTGCATTAATCAAGTTGAAGGGCTTTGAAGATAGGAGAACTATCACAAGACGAAGTCATATTTCATATTGCGCGTGTAGTGGGTTACAGACAAGCTTGCTTTCTGGGAAAGAAGAGGGATTATCTGTTTATAGATTGCAGGAATGCCTCGTAGTGCTTCGTGTTACAAACGTGTAAATACTCCACTGATACGTGCTTATACGGTCTCTTTATTTTTGAACCCTTGGGAATGATTATTGTACAACAGCTTTTGGATTGTGAGGTTGAGACTGACCAGAGAAGGTGGTTACATTTCTTTTCACCCATTTTCTTTTAATGGAGAAGTACGGTATGAACTCTCGGGTTGCTTGGAAATTTTGGAGACTTAACAAGTTGATTCCCATTTTGATCTTTGGCACGTTTTGGAAATAAGTATTTTAGTTTGATCAGCGGTTTCATCTGGAAACAAGGTCTCCAGGAGCGAGCTTTGGAAGCCCTGAGGGTTGGGGTTACATCTGTGCTCCGTGAAGTCGCTGGTGAGAGCCTGAGCGACTGCAGAAACTGAGTCACCTGCTCCATGACTTTAGTCAAGGCTTAGTGTCATCGCTTTCTCTTTTGGATGACCCACAGGCACAAAAATGAGTGCATTTATGGTTTTCAGCAGCGTTACCAGATATTCCGTTTTAATGACCCAGGTTTTCCTACTTGGTAAATGTTTATTAGTAAATGCAGTGTTTTAGAAGTGTTTCAAGTTCCTTCTGGTTTTCACGGCAAGCAATTTGTGTATTTTTCAAGTCCTTTTTGGTGAGAGTAACATTTCTGAACTTTTTTGTATATTTAAAACCAGCAACTGACTAAGTCTGAGCTCACAGCCTGTGTAGCCACAGGCCTCGCCTTTGATTATCTTCTGTAATTTTACATCTTTTTTTGACTGTGGATCTGTGTAGGTCAGGCTTAAGGTATTTATTGCAGGCAGTTTCACTTGCTGCCTGTACTTGCCTGAAGTGTTTGGAAGTGGTGGTGACGCTGTGCTTTCTTGCAAGCATTTCAACTCGGTGCTTGTAAGAAATGGAGAAGGCAGAAGGTTTTTGCCTGGTCAGCTTTCATTTGGATGTGGCATGTGCAGGGGCCACTGCGGTTGATGATTGATTTCTGGCAGTGGTTGATTGCTTGGACACTGCTACCACACCGTAGGTTTAGGTCATGAGAGGCCCTAGGTGCAAGTTGTAAGAGAGCTTGAGACCTTTGTATGGGTGTAGGACAGCGTTGGGTAGTGTTGGGTGTGCTGTCACATGCCCTTGATGTGGAAGTGGTGGTGTCTGTCAAAGAAAAACCTCCCAGATGATCTGTAAGAAGGAGTGCCAGTAGCTCATGCCTTTCTTGTCACAGAAGTGCGTCCTGCAGGTGGTCCATCTGCTGTAGACGTCGGCAGGCGCCTTCGAAAAAAGCAGAGGAGCCGCAGGAGGGACTTGTGACCTGTCTTGGGTTGGTCTGTGAGAGGAACAAACTGGAGATGACAGTTCTGGGGGGTGCCCAAAGCCCTGCCTGCAAGGGAGATAGGGTGCTTTAGCGGAGAGTGAGCAACACTTTGTTTGGCAAATAGTATCTTGGAGACGGCATCCTAACACTAGTATTTCTGAACTTGGGAAATATCCCAGAAGTGAAGCCAGCATGCGTACTTGTGTGCTTATCTAAGAGGGTTATCTGCCTGCTTCAAGTTTTGCACTGAGAAAGAAGTGTTATTTCTTTGCCATGAAAAGCAAAGAAATTGGAATGGCAAGTCATCTTTTGTGACTGCGCTGAGGAGCAGACCACATCTACCATGACTTGGGAACTCCGATTCACCTGGCACACAGAGGCAGAGTGGTCCTGGATTTTCCAAGATCTGCATGTGGTTTTAGCTGTAGGCACGTAGAAATTCATCAGCTTTACATATCCGCTTCCCAGGCGGTATGCTTGCAACTTGTTTTTGTGCTGCTCTGATGTGCATGTGTATTTTTTGATGAATCATTGACAGAGTGCAATTCTGGGCTTTTTTCTTTTTCTTTCCTTTTTCCTTTTGTTGTGATGATGATGTGTTTTTGTTGTGTGGGGTTTTTTTTAATATCTCTGCAATCCCTTGTAGTGCAGAAAGGTATTTGTTGCAGGAAAAAAGGGAAGATACTTGTTCCTTTGTACCAGACACTGACTGGAGATGAGGTTGAGTTTCTGCCTCATTCCAGAGCAGCTTCACGTGGGTCTCCTGTGTTGGGCCATTGAAGCCTTCAGTTCTAGCTAACTTTGTTTCAGGCTGGGCTTGGTGTTGCTCTAGGTGTGTTGCTCTTGCAGTCAACGACAGCTTCATTCTTTAGCCAGCTGGGATGAGCCAGGACAGC
This sequence comes from Apaloderma vittatum, assembly GCF_000703405.1. Lineage (NCBI taxonomy): Eukaryota > Metazoa > Chordata > Aves > Trogoniformes > Trogonidae > Apaloderma > Apaloderma vittatum. The sequence continues at coordinate 25,295 of NW_009728975.1, read as the reverse complement.
ACCTGGGGTACCTGGTGGTCTCCTGAGGTCCTGGGGCCATGGTGAGCACATCGGGCTGGTGTCCTCTTCTGACACATGGAGGTTGCCCACTTCAAGCGCCAGGGGTGCCTTTCTCCGTGCTGACACTGGCAAGGAAGCACCTGTTAAAAGCCCACGTAGCCAAGGCAGCAGCTGGTGCTGAAGATGCTCCGCTCGTGGAAGCCCATGGCTTCAGAAACATAAGGTCAGTGCTTAACTTGTTGTAAAAACATCCTCCTCCTACTAAATCTGCGGTGACTTTTTTTTCACGTAATGTGGGTTTGGTGACCTTCATTTAGGAGGAACAGAGAGAGATTTTACATAGCCAGAGGAAGAGTAAATGTTTTGCAAGAAATATTTTGCTTCTTAGGAAGGTCATGTGTTTTCTTTCAGTTATGCAAAGTATGTGCTTAAATGGGAATGTCTGCTTGAGGACAGCTCTCAGATGCAGTAATCTTAGAGAAGAGATGCTTGAGGTTTATTGTTCGCAATTTCCTGTCTCTTCGGGGGATAAAAAATAAATATGTTTTGAAGACAAGGGGGTTTTCTATCTAGACTAGGTCCTCCTCTGTCTGTGAAGTTGCAGTGAATTGAACCGTTCCCATCTTTGACATGATGTGGTTGGCAGACATTTGACTTAGTCTCAAAATCAAGCAGAAAAACTTGGTTTGTGGTTGAGGGAACAGGTATCTGCAGGAGCTGTCCTCTGTGGCTTCTTCACTGCCTGGAAGACAGTTTCTAACTTTTTTTTTTTAATGCATATTTGTTTCTTGAATGCATTAGATGGAAATATGTAGCAAATACCCCCTCTCTGTTTCTTCTAAAGTTGCTTTTCCATGTGATGGAGTTGTCCTTAGGTTAGACCATCAGATTGGTTGGGATGTTGACCAGGGATATCACAGCCCGTGGGTGGAAGAGATCTTAGTATCCTCCACATACAACAGTTAAGGCACAGCACATTGCTGGCAGGTTTATTTTATTATCTTATTTTTATTTTTGTGAGTTTGCTGCTGCGTGAAATCAATTTACTAGAAACTTCAAGGAAGAAAACAGATTGATGTTGATACATGAGCAAATGTGTTGTCCTCAGTTTGGCCTCACATGTGATACGGAATCAGTCAAGGTTTCAAAATTCATTTTCCTCCTTCAGAGCTTCTTCAGCAAGATAGAGGGATGGTATGATGACTCGGGGAAAGCGAGGTTTGGGTGACACATTCGTTGTGCTCTGAGCTGTATCCCTGGCAAGGTTTACCCAGCGCTTTGTTGTAGAGGGCTGGGGAAACGAGGAGATTCCTGTGTCTGTGCAGCAGCTTGGGTTTACATATAGCTTTAAGCAAATGCTTTGAACTGGAGGGATAGGGAGAGATGTGGAATTTAATTTTCCTCAGAATCCACTATGTGTTTCTTAACATACTTCTCCTGTCTCTTTTAAAAAGTTCAATAGGCTTTAAGCCAAGCGAATAAAAAAAAATCCTGTCTGTGTGTGCGTATTTGCATACACAAATAAAACTGTTATAATTCTGCGATCTGAAATGTTTGAGGTGGATCCATGTGTGTGTCTTGGCACATGTGTTACAAATTCTCAGGGAATTCTTCTCCGCTCTGCAGGTTCACTGCTGCCTCTTGCTTGCAGATTGCTCATTCCTTTGCTGGTTGGGGTAATGTTCTTTTTCCTGGAGCCCTGACGATGTGCAACTTGTTCTGGAGAATTCAAGTCAGTAGCTCAAGTAATGTAGGAGACGGTTCATCAGGGCGCCTGGTTTGCCTTAAGAAATGAAAATTTAAAAAAAATATAAGATACAATCTTGGTGTCAGCAGTGATTTGAATCAGTAAGTGGGAAACTTTAAATAATGTTTTTTAATCTGGCTATAGAATTTTCGTGATTTGCCATAAAGGGAAGTTGCTCCTCAGTGGCTGATTTGCTGTTAATAATTCTTTCATACCGAGTCTATCATTCCATTTTGGTAGCCAAGTTGCTCCTACAAAAACTTGTTTGAATTCGATTATATAATCTGCAGGTATTCAGTACCATAATATTTGCGCTTTAGAAAGCAGTAACCAATGCATTTTTTTATTTACTGGAACATAAACATGTAAGTTTAGGCACCTCTGTGTGGGTGTTGGCACACAGTATAGGCATTTGCAAGTTGTCATTGTGACCATTGGAGATGTAGTGAACTTGCACAGTCAAGTCTGGGAGTGATTCAGCAGACCCCGGAGCAGATACCTTCCGGCTGCTCAAACGATACATGCCCTCAACTCCGTCACGTAACCTTGCCTTGACTCTTGTAGGAGCTTGTACACTTGGCTTACACACCAGTGCTGCCTGGAGATGTCCAGCTTCAGGTGGTCCTGCTGGCATCTGGCTGGAGGTAGGGAGGACTGCCTTTTTATATGATCTTTGTGAAATTCTGTGTGGATGGAAATTGAAATTCAGTTCAATGTACACAGGGGAAAGGCTACATTAATTGTACTGGTGCAACTGCTTTAGGGTTTTCTTGCTTGCATTTTTTTCCCCCAGTCGAAATCATTTTAGGAATCAAGGGAAGCATTACTCGAGCTAATGAGCCGGTGGAGTTCCCCATGCTCTTTAGATCTCGTCTTCCTACCCCTTCTTTAGCTCAGAGTTCAGAAGAAATAAACAACCTCTCTGGTTTCATCACCTTCCACTTAATTTCTTTAATGAATTGAATCAAGTAAACTGGCAGTAGAACTCTTGTTGCTCTGTAGAGGATTCCATTGTCAAAAGCTAGTTCGGCACTTTGCATAGTTTGGGCTGAGATGATCAACTAGTGATTCGCACTTGGATTAAGCAAATGGACTAGGTCTAGTCTTTGGAATTAAACTTGTACTTTCTGCTCTTTATTCGGTATAGTACAGGTCCTAAGTTTGTTTGTTAGTTTTGAGATGAGCTCATTAAGAAAGCTTTTAAAAGCAAATGATTGGACAGAAATCTGAACAAATTTTGTATGGCCATCTTGAAGAAGCAATGATTTGATGCTCTAGACCTGAGGCACCAAAAGTGACTTTCCAAGAAAGCTCATTAAGAAAGCTTTTAAAAGCAAATGACTGGACAAAAATCTGAACAAATTTTGTATGGCCGTCTTGAAGAAGCAATGATTTGATGCTCTAGTCATGCGGCACCAAAAGTGACTTTTCAAGATAACTAAAGGGTACATAGAGTTTGGGAAGTCAGCAGAGAAATGCTCGGCCCCTGCAGCAGAAGCAGGAGTGCTTTTTGGGTCACAGAGGTTCCCCCTTTTGTTGGGTATGGCAGCAGTCCCCAGAGTTGGAATTTGATGGTCTGATCGTGCGGCCCTTGTCATGGATCTTGAAGAGAAGCTTTACTTTGAGATCTCTTTCATGCATCTACAAAAGAAGAAAATAATTCTCCAACTCATAGTGTGAGGTGTCCGCTGCTTTTAATCGCTTCTAAGGTGCACTTTTTGCCTAACCTGTTGCCAAATGGAAAATGAAAAGGAATACCCTGCCTTGTATGTCCTTGGAAGAGTAGATACTGTATGAAAACTCCTGTCATTCTCTGAGGGTTTCCTACAGTTATTTTGGAGTGGAAGGGAAGGGTCAGAAGCACGACAAGCTTTCCAGTGCTGCAAAACCCACTTTTGCTTTTCATATTTACCCCTAAACTTGCATGCTCTGCTTAAAGATATAATTAACTTGCACAAAAAGGACACAAGTAGATGACAGTCTCTAGACTGTTGACAAACAAGAATAATAAAAAAAAAGATTAAAATGACAACTTCTTCCCCCTCTCCCCCACAGTCTCTAGACTGTTGACAAACAAGAATAAAAAAAAAAATTAAAATGAAAACTTCTTCCCCCTCTTCCCCTTCTTTTGCTCCTCCTTAACTCAGTAGGAGATAAATTCATTTTGGACGCTGTGCTAAGCCATGTTCCAAGCAGAAGCAGCGGATCAGCTTGTCATGGCTCTAATAGGCAATATCATCTCATGAGGAGGACACTGCAGTGGAGTCAGGCAAGCCAAGTTGCTTTTTTTGGCTCCCTGTCACCAACCCTCTGGATGATCTTGGCTGGTTTACCTCTCCCGTCTTCCAATTCTTTCCAAAACTATGTGTTTATCACAGATCTGTGAAAACGAACTGGTCTGCTCCGGAGTTGCGCCACCATCTCTCTTTTTTTCCAGCCCTCCGGTTGGTTTTACTGGACACGTTAAGTGGGCGTGATGTGTAAAGATACCTTAAAAAGTGACTTGTCATGCAGGTCGCTGCTGTGTTTAAGTGATTCAGCCTGTCTCCCAAGTCCTGATGGATAACTTCCTCTGGGTACAAGAAGAATATTCTTTGCCATGAGAGCAAACTTTAGAATAAAAAGTGTTACAATTTCCTTCACTAGAAGTGTTTGAGATTCGGCTTGGTGGGGCCCTGGGTAACTAACTGAAACCCCGCTTTCAGCACCAGGTTGGAGGAGACGATTTCCAGAGGATTCTTCCAACCTAAGCTTGTCTGTGATTCTGTGGCCTGCAGGTGAAAATCTCGAGCAGAAGGTTTTGCCGAGTGATTTACGACAATTACTGCTGTTGGGAGTACTGAAAATCGTTTCCTTGTTAATGTATCTGGACTGTGTTAGTTTTTTATTTCTTTCCCACCAAGGTCTTAGTCCCTTAATTTTGTGCTCTAGGCAGGTGTCTGTGAACTGTGTGTTTCCTGAGCCGAGACAGCCATGTGGGAAGTGTCGGCAGCAGTGTTTGGTCAGCATTTTCATAAAGCTGGGCAGAAGAAGGTTGCCTGACTGTTTGCATTTCCATGTCCTCCAGAGGGTATATATAGGTAGCTGGACTTATTTTTTTTTAATGGCATCCTGTCCGTTCATATCTTGAGCAATGTGAGCATCATTTTTCCAGCACCTTCAGCTTTTCTCTCTGCCACCATCTGGTCTTGAACATCAAGCTTCTCCATCTGCTATTCCCATAGATTCCCTTCAGAAAGGCCAGTGTAGCCTGGTATGGAAAACTTCAAATTATTTCAGGCTCACTTTTCACTGGAGATAACGTAGCAAGCATGACTTTCACTCCCCTTATTGCCATCTAGCTGAAAAAATTTGTCCAGCACCTTGTTAGCTTAATTTATAGCAGTTTTTTGCTTTGCTTGGGAAGCTAGCATGGGAGGAGATTGCAGGGTTGGTGGTGTGGTGATGGTTGGCTACTTCAGCATGACTTTGGCCATGATATTGTTTTCTTCACAGTCGTGGCAGATGTAATCTGTTGTTAATTCCCCCAAGTCTAAACCTGTGACTCCCCAGCAGACCTGAAGCCTTTTGTTGATTTTGATTTGCAGCCTTATTATAGACAAATTAATGTACATGAGTGACAGCACGCCAACGAGAGACGAGAAGAAAATGAGTAATTAACATATATTGGGTATTACTGATTGCTTTTATGATTATCTGGATTTTAAGGTATTAGCCTGAAAAATAACTCCTAATCCCTTATTAAAGATAAAAGGCAAGTCATTAAAAGTAGAAGGTTGTTTTCAGTCCTGAGAAGCACTGGAAATATGTCTTGGCTCCAGCAGTGAGCTAACCTTGAAAGCCTGTAATTCCAAGTTACTCAGCTTAGTTGTTCTCCTCAGCAAGGGAATTTCTAAAGTTTCCCATGTGCTGGGAGGCAGAGGGGGGATGTGAGACAAAGCCACCCTTGTCACACCAACTGCGTGCTTGGCACCGGGACAGGGTCCTTTGAATATCAGGATTAGCTGAGCCCTGCCCAGCTCCCAAGCTCTGAACTTTTGACGGCGCAGCCTGAGGTCGCTTAACCGCACGAGGTGGTCTGGACCTTCAGCTTGGCTTTTCTCTTGGGAACACGACTCCCGTGCGAAGCCCCCAAAAAGCTAAATTCCTGACAGCGGCACCTTCCCTCAACTTTGCGGCCATCTCACTGGGTTTGTGGCCATCTCATTGGTTTTGAGGCTATTCTTAAATATTGCAGTTTTGTTGCTCTTAAACCCACCCGGAGTGCATGCGTGTTCCTGGGGTCAGAAAGAAATTAGCAGCAGCCCTCGCTGAGTTATAACAATTAATCATTTGCAGAAACTTGCCACATGCTAGGACCTTCTTAATAGTAATAACAACCCTTTTTTTTAAAAAAAAACCCCACTCCACTTCTTATTTCTGGGCAATAAAATTGCAGCGACAGTAAAACCACAAAGTTTAATTTCTGTATTTTAACAGTGTAGCGTTTCAACACATCAAGTTTATATGCTGTTACTGTACTTTCAAAAAGCCATTTAAAATGCAGTGGGACCACTTAAAACCAAATAAAGTTAGCGTTTAATGACTCTAAGGACTTGTAAAGCTGTTTACATTTGAGGAAATGCTGTTGTGATGGAATACTTTTTGGAAAACGCTGCTCATTTCTGGTTTGCCCTTTGCGTGCCAAGTTGTTTAAAAGATTGTTACTAGTAGCTCACTGATTTCTTCCAAGTCCTCAACACTTCTTAAGGCTACCTGTGGCACTTTTTTTGCGCTCGAGCAGGGATTTAGAAAGTACCGGTGGAGTTTGACTCCGTGTTGAATTGGTCAAGGTCGATTCCCTGGATGCAGGGGGAGCAGTGCTGATTTGGAGTAATTTTGCTGTTGTCCCTGCTTCAAGTTGAGGGACAGCATATGGAGTCAGAGTGGTTGTGCTGTGGTCCTGAAAAAAAAAAGAAAAAGAAATCTTTCATGGAGTTAAGCATTACTGAAACCCAAAATAGTTGAATTTGGGGCATGTGGTGAGAAGGCAGCATGGGAGCACTTTGCACATGCAGAAATTTTTAAAGTTGGATGAATTTTCTTGCAAGTGCTTCTAATATACAGGATTGGATTTTGTTACTTTAGTTTCTGATCTCAACTTCCAGACCCTGCTGCCAAGGGGATCATTAAAACCAGCATGGGGTTTCCAGTCTCTCTTCATTACTACAAGTTGCTCTGAAAACCTGGCAAAGCCCTCACGTTTGGGCAGCAGATGTGATGACTGGGGTGGAGATTAGCTGTATGTGGAGGTCACTAACGGAACGGAGTAAATGAGGTTGGAAGGCACCTATGGAGGTCGCCTGGTCTGAGCCTCCGCTCAAAGCAGGGCCTGCTGGGAAATGAAGTTATCGACGTTGGATTTTAAGTTATGATATCATGTCCAAAACCTTTATTGTTAGGTAACGGTGTAAGTGGAACATCCTGGGTTTTGTTTTTTCTTTTCCTCTCAAATCATTCACGTCTCTTTGGATGCATCTGGACTGGCAGTGCTCAGAACAGAGAATACTTAGATGTCATGGGGCTCCCTTTTAGCACAGCTGATACAAAATTATCCTTGTCACAGTATGGTATTGAGACACGTCCTGGATGTGCACTAATCAAGAAACTGGGAAATAAGGATTCTTGGTTTTGGCCATCTAGGTACAGCTCAGTGAAACATCCCTTTGGATCCTCCTTGCATCCCTTGTTCCACCCATTTTGTCTCAAATGTGTTTAAAAATGTTGATTTTTTTTTTTCCTGTTATGTTCTTCATGCCAAGCACAAAGAGTTGCGTTTTTTTTTCTCACTTCTCCAGTGGTTTTGTCTTTACCTGACATGCACATGCTGTCAGTAATAAAGTCAGTCAATTAATCCAGTTGTATCCGCCTCCTCCTCGGCAGAACGAAGCAGACAACATGATCCCGTAAAACATACCATTCCTTTGTGTCCTGCCTGCTTTGGGGCTAGCTATGGGGTTGACCGTTAGGAAGGTCAGTGCTTATGCAAAAATCACCCCTGTGCATTTTACTGATTACAAGCAGCCATTCTGTTCAGTCCAAGCCATCCTCAAACTGACCTCCTACTTGTTTTCTTTTTCCTCCTGGCTGTCTAATAATTAACAAGCTACTTAATGCACGACAAAAGACCAATTAACCCTAAAGCATTTACTGCACTACATGTAAATTAGTTGTAAACCGTTGCTGTAAACATTAAATGTTAGGCAATTACATAAACCAATAATCGCTAAAGTTGCATTTAGGAGCTTGAAAGAAAGAGGAAAGAAAAAAACTGTTTAAGTAGCTCTTCGCTTCGGAGAACTCTGCTAATGATTTTGTTTTTAACTACAGCGACGCCGGTCTGTGTAAGCCCAAACAGGCTGTGACAGCTCTGATTCGCTGTGGTTTTAGTAGTGGAAGAAAAATAAAGGCATGCTAACCTTGTGCGCTTTTGGAAGCCGTAGAGCGTTTGAGCAGTGGTAGAAAACCTCCAGAAGACAATATTTTGAGTCTAGAAAGAAATGGAAGTCAGATAAAATAATTGGTTTCTTTCTGCTACTGTAGGTGATATCCTGTGGTCAAGTGTGTTAAATTTGTTGGGTGCCGACTCACAGTGATTTTGTGGATCGATTATTGTTTTCTTCAGTTTTAACGTTCCAGACCTTGGGGCTGGAAAGGGTCTTGTGAGGTGTGAGCACAAGAGGTCTTGGCCACTTGGTGCTGTTGAGTTGATCTCCAGCTTTTCTTCCTTGTTCTGCAGATACCTTCATGTCTGAGCTGCCTCACATGTTAGCCTTGGAAAAAGGTTAGGTGACTTTCCACCCACCTGCGTGGTGAAGTTTCACATGAAGAAGCTGGTTTGCTTCTCTGCAAAATCTTTAATCCTCATAATGAACTGTCTCGCTCTGAGGTGGTCCAATTCACCCACTCCTTCTCAAGCTCCTGCTGCTAGTGTTCTTAAATTATTCATTTTCCTTGTTTGCCTTGTGTCTTTATTCTCCAGTTTTTGCTTGAATCGTCTGAACGTTTCCTCATTTTGCTTTGACCCAGGCTTGTGTTGGACTAAGATTTTTTCCTAAGTGATGCAGTGAAATGAGGCTTTGCCACCTTATTCTGTATATTTGTGCTTCCTTACTGCTTTTGAGCCTCTTGTTGTTCCAGTAAAAGTATCTCTGTGTGGCTCGCTTGATTTTCTGTAAGCAGTCTCCAAAGGCATCTCTAGATACCAAATTTCTCATTTTTCAGTGGAAAAAGGCTTTGTTTGAACTAGCTTTCTTCTTTCCTCAGTTTTGGCAGTATCCTTTTCCTGAGTATATTGATCCTAATTACAGTCCAGTTGCTTAGTGAAAGCTGGCCTGTGCTTAGTTTTACTGTATAAATACATTAGATAATGGTCTATTAGTTTTTTTGCACACAGTTTTATTAGTACAGATCCTGATTGTATTCCGTTCCCAAAAGTGGAAATATTTTATACTTATATTTAGTTGATTGAATTACAGGAATTTGCTTAAAGAGTAAAACTACCTTCTAGTACAGGTGAGCAAATCTTTATCAAACCCACTGAAACTATTGTCTTGCCTGAGTCAATTTTCCTTCGTGTACTTTGGAGCACGATGAGAACAGCTCTTGCTCCTTCTGCACAGAAGACACCGAGGTCAACCACCAAATCTGGCCGAGTGACTTGCACCCAGGGAGGGCTGTACATGGCTGGCCTGACATTGCTTTTCATGAACGTTTCATTTGCCTTCTCTGGATTTTTTAATTTTTTCCTCCCCTCTCACAAACTTCTTTTATCTCCACTTGTTACAGTTGGATTACAGAGCCATTGGTGCTTTCTTACGTGGATGGACTCAGGTTTGCAGGTCTGCCTGGGTTCTCTTTCAGTCATGGGGCCCATCAGAAGGTGCAGACCTTTGTAGGGACCTCATCTGACCCAGCGAGCTTGGCTTTTTCCAGCATAATCGTGTTCCGTGGAGGTTTAGTGCTCCTGTAGGAGGTGAGGGGGGGTGAGTCTGTGAAGCTAAGAGTGAAAAGGAGACAGAAGCTTGAACTCCACTTGCCGTTGCAAGGGGAAACCAGTGAAGAGCAGGAGCTGCAGAAATGTCACCGGGCTTTTGAGAACGAGTTGAATCAGGAGTTTCTTTCTGGGAAGCCGGTTGGAAGGAGTGTGCTGCTGGCAGCCTGGAGCCAGGCCGAGCCCAAAGTTAATGGTGGTTAATTTTTAAAGGCAGAGACGAAACTGGTTTTTGTGTCTGTATCTCAATAGGGTCTTTCTGCTACTGGAATACCGTGGCAAGAGCCCTTTTCTGAATTGTTTTGACTCTGAGAGAGAAAGAAAATGCCCTCAGAGAAGTGATTTATCCACCAAAAGCTTTGCTTTGCCACACTGCTAACAGATGGTGACAGTTTCATCAGAACGATGGCACCATGTCCAGGGATGCCAAATGAGGGAAGAGCCGAGGACGACCTTTTATTGGGATTTAAAATACAGAATAAATGTGGTCACCCAGAGTGTGTGGGTCTGAAGAGATAGATCTGCTCGATTGAGCTTGCTTTGCTGCAGGAGGCAAGTATGAGGAAAACCAACATCCAAACGTGAAACTAATTCGTTTTGTAACTGCTCTGTCAGGCCAAATCCTGCTGCTCTCCAAGTCAATGAAAGCATTGTCTGAGTTCTCACCCTGGCTTTGCAGCTTTTGAGATAAGTGGCTGTTAACCTTTCTGAGCCAAAAAGGGCTGTGTGCCACTGAAAGAAGCTTTTCAGAAGGTGATGGGAAAAAAGCAAAGCTGAGCTTTTTCAAAGCATCCTAAGGAGGCTGGCGCCTTACTCCTGCTGATATCCAAGATGAGGTGGCTTCCTAAGCTCCAGAGGATTTTAGGCGACCGAATTCACACGTTCATGCTCATAGTGTGGAGATGTGCGTTTGTCAGAAGCCTCGTCCCTGTCATGTGGAGAAAGGAAGTGCCTTCCACATCCACCACCAACGCTGGTGAAGACTAATTCGAAGTGTGTGACAGACACCTCCTTGTGTTTATTTGTATCTTCATTTTCCCTCTGTCCACCACTGCAGCGCCCCTTTGTTGTGCGTTACTCAACCCAAGCGGGAGCGCTCTATTCCGTGCTTTTAAAAACAGTGCCTGGTAACAAACGCTGCCTTTGATAATTTTGTACTCGGTAGTGAAAAGAGAGTCATGTTATGAATGCCAAAAAAACCTTGAAAATGAGATTCATCTTGATAGGGTGTCGGTTGTTAGCTGTGCTGCCAGGTTTGCGGGACCCAGCTTCGGGCTCTGACCCCTGGCACTCCATCCAGCCACGTCCACCTCTGCCAAACGAAACTGCTTGGATGGGATGTGGCCATCGATACCCATTTTGGTAAATAATGATCCTGTGTGCAAGACAGTGGAAAAATCAGACCTGGTTTATTCAGCCTTCCATCTTTCCTCTTCCCCCACGGCGCTTCGTGCTTTTGAGCCTCATGGCTGGTGGGACCCTGTGGCATCTCCCTCCTACATCTTGTCTGAAGATGATCATGAAGAAATAAGAACCGACAAAACTCTCAGTGTGTGTGTTTTGCTCTCCTACCCTGGTTGGTGACCTGCAATGATTTTAAGCAATAATAATGTGTTTTTCTCTCCATGCCTGAAGTGAATGAGGTATTCGACAACAGAATGAAAGGAGCTGAAAGCAAAAAAGCGTTGGATGCCAGAGACATTCAGTACTCCTTGAAATACCGCCTGGCAACAGAGATGGGCTCCGTTTCGGCCGGAGGTGCTGGTGGAAAAGTACGTGAGACAGAGGGCTCGACACGCAGGGAGGCTGCAGGAATGAAAAATTAAAGTCTCCACACGCTTGTGCTTGGCTTCCTTCCTCTGCTGGGTCGGTTCTCTGCTGTCAAGCCCTTGCCCAAGAAGACTTGTAGAAGTGCTGAAGTGGTCTGAGCTGATGTGGAGATTGATTGAATGGGACAGTGATGAAACCCTGCTTGTGAGAAGAGCTTAATAGGCATAAAATTGTCTATTGCAGCCGCAGGGCTGGTTTTAAAGCGCAGAAAGGGAAGGGAAGTTTCTTCTTGTCACTGCATGGAAGCTGAAATTCAGAAATAGAGCCCAGAGTTGTTATGGCTGTGTCCTTAAAAAATAACTACACTCCCACCATTACCTAAAAGAGGGGGCACAGGTCGATGTTTGGCGGTAAACTGGATTAATAGCTTGGCATGAGGGCTTATACCTGCTGCAAGGAGATGGCAATACTTACTCAGGGATCGCATCACATCAGAACACCTTTAAAATTGTCTTTGAGGGAGTCATCTTATGGTGCTGGGAAAGAAAATGGTTGGCTTGATTTGGGTTTTTTTTTAACTTACCAGAAGAGCAGGGATTTTCTCTTGTGCTAGCTGACGTTAGGCAGTCGCCTTGATGCCCACGCTTTGTTGGTGGTGCTGGTGGAAGTATGGGGGTGGTTGTGCGTGAGAACTAATGTGATGAAGTTGTTGAAGACCCCAGCAGGATTCCAGAGAGGTCAAACAGCACACCTCTCTGCAAGAGCCTGTGAAAGCCATCCCGCCTTAAAAAGAAAAAAAGAAAAGCCAAAGGGAAAGAAAACAGCTGAGAATTAGGGAGCAATTTCTGACCTTTGTTATATATGGCAGCGACTGTGCTGCTAAATGGTTTAACTGGAGGCTTGACTGTTATTCATGTCCAAGCGAGGTGTGATGCCAGACAGCATCCCGTATCTCTGTGACAGTGGGAAACGTTACAAAGCGCAGAAGAAAGCCAGGCTTTCTCTTGATGCTGCTTTTTTCTTTATTAAAGTCTTCTTGGCAACTGCTCAGTAAGAGCTCCTTAAAAAAGTGCTGCTGTAGCAGTTTCACACAACTTGGAAGTAAGATGGCTGACCTCCAGGGCTAGTCAAAAAAATACCGTTGTTATTCATATTTTGTAATGAATTGCTTCTTCTGTAGTTTATATCGTGCCAGGGCTTTTAAGCAGTGTGGTTTGTTACAGGGCACAGGCTGTAGTACAGAAGCATGGGCTAGTTACTTAGTAAATCTGACTGTCAGAGGCATCACTGCCTTTTATGTAATTAAAAATAGCACTTGGTCAATTCCGAAAATTGAAGTGATAGAGAAATTCCCTAGTTTTGTAGCAGTTTGGAAACTAGCCACTGCTGATGAGCATCTGGCTGCGGAGAATTCCATGGTCTATGTACAGCTGATTCTGCGCCCTTGGAATCAGTGGATCCTTACATTGATTGGAGCAGGCAGAGTCCTGCGTTGTTAATACATTAAATATTCCATCTGGCTCAACTCTAATCATCTGTCTGTGGGAGGCTATCAATAATGAATTTCATTTGGAATAATGCAGCTGCCTCTGCTCGTGGCATGTAATCTTGATGTTATTGTCTGCAGCTGAAGAAAAGAGCGATTTTTGAAGGCAGTTACTGACAGTGTCTCTGGAGTAGAACAATGTCGGGAAAAGTTCATAATTAGACCTGAGGTATAGCGTGCAATGGTCTATCATAACTGCATTGTTGGAATTTGCAGTGCCTTTTATGTAAAGGCTGACTGACTTTTTTGTTGGATGATGCTGGTTTGGTTTAAAAGGTTGCCAGACTGGCTGTCCACATAGCACGCCTTGTCCACGTGAGCTGTCTCCTGCAGATGGCTCGATTCAAGACATTTTTGGAAGAACGGTCTCTCTTCTGTCCCTGTATCTCCAACGAATATTTCAATAGAATACCTGTAGACAGAATTTTTGTTTATTATCTCAACAGCGCTGAAGACAAAGGGAGCTGAGAATGCTCTGTAAATCATTACGTAAAAGCTGCCATTCTTCTGGCACTTGAGAGAATATGTTATTAGTAAGCATTTGTCTAATACTGAAGATTTTTGGCAGATCAAAGACTTAATATATGCCACATGCTGCAGAGGAGCTTATGGTAGAACGTTTACAATCATGCAGTACAACAGTCCAGCAAAAAATGGATTATTGGAGGGGCAGTCAATGCTATTCATTGTGTGCTGGAAAGGATCACGATCAAGGGATGGGGAAAATATTTGTTTTGAGATGGATCAAGCAGCTCGAATAGCATTCTCTGCTTTTGCAGCCCATAGTTGCAACGGCTAAGGATGGGATCTGGACAGGGCAGTGAGTGGTCTCTCTGGCTGCCAAGTTTTCAGCCTAATCTACCTTCCAGCCAGTGCTGAGCACAGGGTCGAAAAGTAAGCGCTTTTCTCCGTGAGAAAAGAAACAAAACAAGAAAGAAAGAAAATCATGCTTGCTTAGAGTGATTAGCTGAAGAGTTGATCAGCCAGAGGTGTCCACTTGATAGAGCACTTGGGGCATCTGGGTTGTTCTGCAGAAACTGGTATTACTGGTTTTGACTGTTTCTTCTTCTGTAACGGGAATGGCTTTTTACTATATTTTTTTAATATGGTTTTTACTTGTAAAGGTGCAAGCATAGCTTGGAGAGTCTGTGCGCCGTGCTCTAACGGGAGCAGTGCTCCAGAAGTGCTGAAGAGTGTTGGCAGTGAACAGAGAGTGTCCTTTGCCTCACTCAGTGGCCTCAGCTCACTGTGGCAGATGCTGTGAGAGAACCGGTGAAGGTGTCCAAGGCGATGGTTTTTAGTGACTCCTGCACTTAGGTGTGACTCCATTTGGGTTTGTGTTTCAAGGAAACTGATAAAAGCCATAAAAGTCTTCCCTGCTCGCTTTTAGATTGTGCTTTTAACTCTCATCTCATGTTCTCTCTGTCAAATCTTAGCGTGATTCGGAAGCTTTCCTCCACAGTTTTGGCCAAACTGAGTAACTGATCTAGCTCTTGCCCTGTATTAATCAAGCCAGGTGGGTGCAGAGCAAGAACCTCACTGCAAAACTGAGATAGTTGAATTCTGCTCTTATCAGTGATGTGTAATCAGCACCAGCTCAGGTTACTGCTGCTTCTGATGACATCCCTGTTGTGTAAGGAGATCAAGGGGAGATAGGACGTGTTCACAGTCTGCCTCACCAATGCAAGTTGTACGAATCGAAAGAGAGAATTTTTATTAGTTGTACAAATCGAAAGAGAGTTAAGAGTTTTTATTTTTTCCCTAGTCTCCTGTCCTTAGGAGCAGTTTTCCACTGCCTGCAGTCTGCAGAGCTGTGCTTTTGTCCCACCGTTTGCCATCCACAAAGGTATAAATCACGAGGGAGGTGATGAAACTGTGCAAGGTCTTGTATCGTCATTAACACACAATTAAAATTGTTTGGGGTTATGGATTCATTTTGAAAGTGAATTCAAGTAAACCAGAAAGAAGACGACTTCAAATCTGATAAAAGTATCTGTGCAGGTGTTTCACTTAACTGGCTCACTCTGGCTTCGGATGGATTTGAACCAAGTTTGGGGTGAGTGAGGGCAGCCCCAGATGGAAGCATAATCATGTCCTATTTTAATAAGCATGTTTGGAAAGCACGTTTGACAAATAGCCTTCCTTGATAGTGTTACCACAGGCTTTGGGGAAGGATTTACACCAGGTCTTTTGGGGATGTTTGTAGCTGCCGATGTACTTGGTGTTAGGTGCTCTCTTTGACCTTGAGCGAAGGAAGCATTTGACTGAGGTGCAGGTCCGAAGAGTGTTTAGAAATGTCAATGGTAACAGCAAGCTGAAAACACAGAACTGTGTTGGTTGGTTGGAGAAGAGGCTGTTTTTATTTGTACCTCAACACAAATGAATTCCCACTGCCCTCCCAGTGTCGTACACCGGGGAATCCAGCCTATAACCGTCATCCACCCAAGACCTTTGTGACCTCTACTGAAACAGGAGGTGACTTTATGATATTTGCCGACACCACGAAGCCCCCGGAACCTCCTCGGGTAGCAGGGAGGACCACGGGTACCATCTTCCACACCACCAGGCAGCCAGAGAGGGCTTCTTTCCACTGGAACCAGCAATTCCAGTAGTGGGACTGTAGTTGGGCTGGGAAGTTCAGCTGATTTGAGGTTGTCGTGCTAGAACACGTCTCTCCCTATTTCTGAGCTCCCTGTGATTTCTCTCAGTTGATGGAGATTGATTTTGCCTTTGGGAACCCGAGGGTATATGTTGTACTTGTAATTGGCCTGAGCTGAACTAGGAGAAACTGCTGATGCGTTCGTTCTCTTCTGCAAGTGATGAATTTTATAAGCTGCCTCACAGACTGCTTGCAAGAACAGCAAGGGGAAAAGGCAGAGGTAAGAGCCATTCCTTACGGATGGCAATGCTTCCGTTCACATGTTGCGTTGGAACATTTTGCCACCTGCAATCAATACCTTAATTCCTCTCCTATCCAAGAGGCAAATCCAATCTCAGCCGTCCACATCCGCGGATTAGCATTTTCTGTGCTAGATGTGGCTGTTGATCATCAGGTTGTTTTTTTGAACAAGACAGTGAAGAAAATAATAGCAAAAACACTTTGCAGCAGCCGATGCGGTCGTTAACGGTGCTAGTTCCAGCAGCTCCGAAACTGGACAGGTTAGGTAGAAGCGAAGGTGATGGCCAAGGCTGGGGCGAGCTGGCGGGGCTGGCGCTCAAAGGTCGGCCAGAGGGGAGATCTGCAGAGTTCACCCCTCAGGTTAATTGCTCTCCAGTCCTTAAGCCTGATACTCAGTTTGTCCGCCCCTTCTCTGAGCACACAGTGTTCGCTCCCCAGATTAAGATGAAAATATGTTCTCCTTGCTAAAGAGAGCACATAAACAACCCATAAACGGCCCATTAACCTACAAAATTGCAATAAAGAACATGTGGTAAAGGTAGCCATAGGAGACCTGTGACCCAGCAAATGCCCTAATTGGATTTTGGACCTTATCATCTGGGCTAAACACGGCTAATAGGAAATTAGCAAAATAACAAAAGAAAGAAGGCAAGAAAAAAGGGGTGATGTCTTACGCATGCCCTGGTTTGGTGGGAGCATTACTACTAATTTCTCTCATGATGCATTTCATGAGCAAAATGTTGTGGGGGGTCGTGGAATTGTTATGTTATGAGATGGAGTATCAGGATAACACCTCCATGTAATAAACCCACTTCAAACTGACTGAAAAGAGATCACGTTCCCGCTGGCTGCAGCCCATGCCTTCAGCAGCTCTAGAAGCTCTGCAGTCACTTCTCTTATAGGCTGTTCCACGCACCAGCCGCTTGCTGTGCTTCGTGTTGCTTTTTTTGAAGCGACAGGATGTAAATTTTACTGCTTTTTGAGATGCAATATTTAAATTGTATTCTAAATATCAAAGTAGATTGAGAGCCCTCAGTGCAGATTGAGGGGAAAGGTGGTGGAACATGCATGTTATGGCTTCTCTGGAGCAGGTCTTGCCTTCATCTGGAAATCTTAACTTCCTCAGGCCCTTTCCATGGCTATAAAGCCACTGAACAGCTGGAGAGCAGCAACCAGCGTTCTTTGGCTAAGTTCAAACCAATTAAGGGAAGGTGAGAAAGTAGTTCATGGAAGTTTGCAGGCTCATGCAATAAGCTGGTCTGTGTGGCCAGGAATCTTCTTTTAATTCCCTGTGTGTAAGGACCTCAGCTGAATTTTTGGCCTCCGTTTGAACAGGTATTTTTTCCGATGTACACCTAGTGAGAGATCTCTGCCCTGAAGCATGTGTGAGAAATACAGCCCTGTCTCCTGATGCTCTGCTGCATTGGCTTCAGTGCCAGTGGTTGTTTGGGGCTGATTGCATAAAGAGGAGCTCAAGTGTTATACTAATTGCGTTTTTAGAATAGGATAATCTTAATTATTTATACTACTGTTTGTTTTAAATGTGTTTTAGATGCTTATTTTGAGTCCAAATTGCTTTTGTAATTGCGAGGATCGTTTTCATGCGTAAGGCTACATGTTTGCAGATGTATTTTGGAATTGTTTTTCAGAGTGCATCCGTAACATCCGAGTCAACTAATCAAATACTCGCTAAGCACCTTGGATTGTGAGAAAACGCATAAATTCTCAAGTGGTTATACAAGTGGTGTATATTACCAAGAGGGTTAACATATCTTTTCCTGTAGCAGTTTATCAACTCAGCTTAGTGATATTTTTCTCTCATGTTAGGGGATTATCAAGGGGAAGTTGTGGGGTTGGTTTTTTGTGGGAAGTGATGGATTTTCTTCAAGGAAGGACTGATGGGAAACGTTAAAGGCTTCGTATAGCCAGGTCACAACTGTGCAGACAGGGTAGGCTTGGAGATCACCACGGGTTCATAGCCCCGGCTGGCAGGCAGAGCAGCTGGGCTGTTAAGCTCTGTGCTAAGGGCTGGTCAGGGCTTTTGTAGTTTTTCTTAATGGATGGTGTGTCTGTGATGAAAGGCTGAGGACTTTGTGACAGGAGAAATGCCAATGTCTCTGCTCGCCTTGAAGTGAGAGAAGGCAATTGCCTTCCAGCCCATTTAGCAGGACATGCAGTGCTCTGAAGACCTCTTCAGAGGTTTCCTGCACTGGTGATGGGTCGGGATGTTAAAGAGGGTACACGTGGCTCCTCTATAAATGTTTAAAGCCAAAAGACTGGTACGTGCTCGGACACCCAACAACCTGTACCCTCGATAATGTCCTGGCCTGAGAGCTGCAAGAGTTTCCAGATGTTCCGCTCTGGTGTTACCCATCCTTCCTGAGCTGCAAAGCTGATGTTCTGGGATGCCCAGGGACCTGTAAGGGCATTTATGACTGCAAATATGGTTTCAATAGAAATCTGATTTATATTATGTAGGGTGATTCATCATCACTCTGAGGAAGAAAATGAATTTGTATCAGCTTTGTTGGGTAATTTAAAAAGCAATCTATCAAAGTTTCCTTAAAAAAAAAAAAAAAAGAGGAAGGGCATGTTTCTTACTGGTGCCTTTTTTCACATTACCAGTGGAGACTTTGTTTACCCTAGAAAAATCAATAGTGATTGGACACCTGGTGTAATTAATTATTTTGCAAGAGACAGACAGGTGATCTTTTGAAAAGAAAGGAGTTTTTAGCAGAACTGTTCAAAGTTCATAGTCTGCTGTTTAACTCTAATGCTGATAAACATTCAGCAGAAGGGATGTCTGTCTTAAAATTTCACGTGATCACACCTTCAGTTGAAGGTGATATGATCAGAAAAAAATGGTGGAGCCCAACAAGTCCTCCAGCAAGGCGGCTCGTGCGGCACGAGCTCTGCTTGCCTTTGGGAGATGCCCTTAGGTCTTGGGCTAAGAACAGTGATGTTCTCAGGTTTTTGTTTTGAATCAGATGTTTCTTAAGCAGAAAATGGGGTCTGCTGATGTTTTTTTGAGGTAATAGTGCAGATGAACTTTGCTTGCTCCTGTGTTGAACATAGATTCTTTGCCTAAATGAGCAGTCTTTTCCCAATGGGAAGAGTTGTTTTCTTGCAGTGCATTGGTGCCTGACTAAAGGCGTTGGGTCGCATTCTTCATGTATAGATGGGACAGCCTTTCTGTTAAATATTCCTCTTAAATATTCCTTGCAGACCAATGGGAGCTGTTGGCAGGGAGGGGAAAGCCAGCTATGGGATGCTGTCAGAGCAAACCCCAAAAGAGTTTGGTTGAAACTGGTTCTACGTCATATAAAAAAGGGGGCGAGGGATCTCAGCTACTCAGAGGACGAAAGGTCCTTGGGCACGCACCATAGAGCATATTGGTTTTGAGCTCGATAGCGTTTTTTTTTTTTACAAGGGCTGCAAATTGCTCTAAGATAGTTAAGGACTGTGTAGGAAGAGGCAAGTTTTCCTGAACTTTACTCCCAGCTTGAACATTTAAGAAGCTGAGAGGCAAGGAAGGGGAGGGAGGAAGAGAGCCGTACCCTCTGTCCATCCGCAGTGCCTAGGATGTCAAATGGAAAAGACAGCCTGGAGAAACAGCTGAATGGCTTTGGGGAGAAGGGGAAGGAGAGGAGCCGCACGTCCCTGGTCATCTCTCAGGCCGTTAACCGCAGTATTTTCACCTCCGCAGTCTCCCCTGCTGCCGAACGCATCCGCTTCATCCTCGGAGAGGAAGATGACAGCCCAGCACCACCGCAGCTCTTCACGGAGCTGGATGAGCTTCTGGCCATCGATGGGCAAGAGATGGAATGGAAGGAGACGGCGAGGTGGGTTGGTTTTCTTTTACCTCGAAAAGCAAGGGCAGCTGCCCAGGACCCCTGTGGCAAATGCATTTTTAACACTCAGTTGGGGTCGTATCTGTGCTGTGGGATCACTTGGGGAATCTGCAGAAAGGAGCCTGTATGCTTGAAATTACCTTTCTTAGATAAATGAAAGGATTCGAGGATTTGTTAAAATATTGCTTTAAAAAAAAGAACTAGGAAAAAACAGATTGCCAGATTGGTTTGAATAGTTTGTCCATGGAGAGCCAACAGCCTTACGAGCATTGCAAAGAAGGGGAACGTCTTGGCCAGAGCTGCCAGAAATAGGTGCCTGAATAAACCTTCTGCAGGTGTGTGCTTCAATTCTGTTGCCCCAAAGCAGATTTAAGCCAAACCCCACCACATCGAACACATTGGTATATTTTGACTGTGTCCCTCTTCTAGTGAGTTATTGATAAAATTTGTTTTAAATAACCAAAAAACCCTAAAGGTTTGGGGTTTTTTTGAGGAAGTTAAGTGCTGGATTGAGTTACCTGCTTTGAGTTTCTTAGTTAGGTTCTCTGCCTGTTTCTTTGTTGCTGGTTTGGTCAAAAAAACATGCCTCAAAAATGGCTTTTTTTTTTTTAAAAAAAAATAATAATAATCTGGTTGACACAAGTTACTTAGAGGTTTTTTTCTGAACACCACGAAAAGAGCCATTAGGTGGGACTGTTCAGCCTCTAGCTTTACTAAAGCCTTGATTTTTATTTTTTTTTAATACAGTAAAAATATTTTTACTGAGTTTGGCTTAAAAGGTAAAACTTCTAATTGCAGCCTGGTTTCTGTGAAGGCCTGAAACATCCTGCTAGAAAGAAGTGCTCATAGAGCTGGAGAGCAGGCGCTGTTCCCAATCCCTCTCGCTTAACTTGGGGCTTTTCCTTTCCCTTTATTGTGCCTGGGCTAAGCTCTTTCCCCACCTCCCAGTCTTAAGGACACCTTCTGTGTTGGTAGGTAGCCCTTGTTGTTTGGTTACCTTAATCTTCTTCACTTGCTGTTTAATAGACTTCTCCACCACCTATCCCTTTACCCCCTTATCTTTCTTTATTTTTACCCCTCGGTCACTTGGAGAACCTATTTAAAGGCTTTTCACCTTTTACACTTTAACTTCTTACCTGTTGGTCGTCCTTTTCTCCCTTTATTGCTTTTCTTCCCTCTTATCATTAGTTCAGTACTTGGATTGTGTCATCTGTACCACCCACCGCTGCTTTTTACTGCAAATTAGCTTCTCTGTCTATGCATGGCTCTCTGGGAAGGGGTTTAATAACAGACTTGGGTGTTATTTTGATGAGAGTGATCTTGCATAGTCTATGATTGTTCCAGATTTTTCTGTATCTCCCTGAAATGCCATCATCTTGCCCCTAAAATCTCCTGTAAGCTATGGAGCAGCAGGATGTACCAGCTGGAGCTGGCAGCTCTGTGCTTCAGCCGGCAGAGGAGCTGAACCTCTTTGGTCTAAGGGAAAAAATCACTTGTGTTAAAAGGGTTTTAACAATTGATGACCGTCCCTTCTAGTCAATAGAAAAATAACTGGTACGTGTCACGGAAAATTTCTAGCAGGAACCTTAAAGCTACTGGTGAAAAGATGTTTCTACAAGAGGACCTTTAGCTGCCTGTCTTGATTTTTGACTGATGTGAGTTCAGCTGTGTCAAAAGTCTGATATAAATGGGCTGTAGTTGTCCCTCTGCATGTGGTGATATTTCTGGCAGCAGGTGGCCTCAAGCCTGTGACCGGGGCTTGAGGATGTCCTATTGCCAGTGAGCACATCATGGTGTTAGCCTGCGGTTTTGGGAAAACGCCCTTAAGTGTGCACTAGATTTCACAACAAAGCCCTGTAAATGCATTAGAAGCAGCGGTAAAAGGGAAGGTTTATTGCTCTTAAAAGGCAACCTGAAGATTTGGGTCACTGGGGGCTCCTTGTCTGTTGACGTTCATGATCGATTTACGTGGTGAGGATGGACACTAACGTGAGTATTGCATTAGCGTGAGTGTTTGCATCTCAGCAGAGGGGGCTAAGGAAAGGAAAAGACCTGGGGCAGCTGGAGGCCACCAGTCTGGTTTGAGGCACATTACAGTACAGCTGGGGACAGGGATGTGCCCCCACCATAGTGGGGGGATTGTCACTTTAGGAGACAGGGACATGGTAGAAAGATCATGAGATTATGGAGAAAAGAAACAAAAGACTGTGGAATGGTGGGTAGTTTTTTTTTTTTTAATCTTCTATTATGCCCTTTTTTGTTATATAATCTTTGTCAGGCAGTACTTTTATATTCTTCAATCTTTTACACGTTACAACATCAACATACCTTTTATACAATTCCTTGTGAAGCTCTAAAAAACAGTTAAAAAAAGATGGCTTCTGCGCCTTGGTTAGCAGAGAGAGCAGCTCTCTTCACAGGATGTGGCCGTTTCGGCTCCCAGGCGCCCGTCTGGCATTGCAGAGGGTTGGTCTGGAGGCAACCCTGTACCTTGGGGCCACCGATGGTGGTAGGTACCTGAGTTCAGAAGTCGCCAGCACCAGGAGAGCCTTGCTGGAGCCGTCGGCGTCGTTTCCAGGGCCTGAGAGGCAGGACAGAATGTCGCTCCGATGTGGACACAGGAACGTTTACCAGCTATTGCAGGCGAAGTGCAGTGAGTAGGCAGGGCGAGTGTGTAGATGTCAAGAACAGCTGGACAGAGATGAGGAAGGTAATTTGCTTGTTTGTTTTCTCAAATAACAGCAGAGATAATCTTTTGCGCTGAAACAATACGTTGCTGCTCGGCTGCAGATAGCGTTGCTTCCAACACCTGGGAAGCTGTCGAGAGTTCTACAATCCTGTATTCACGCGACAAGAAGCATTAACCCCACGGTTGTGCCTTTTGCCCTCTCTGTTTTTCTCCACCCTGAAAGTCCGGCACTTTTTTCCTGTCCTCAGCAACTTCCCAGTTGTGAGCGAGCTCCTCTGCAGAAGCAAATATAGAATGAAACAAAACACAAAGAACAAGGCATTGGTTGAACATCTGGAAAGCCACTGGGGTAACTTCTGCTTAGCTAAGTGCTGGTGTTGGTTTGTTTTTTAGAGCGGGAGCACCAGGGCTTCAGAGGGGGCTTGAGGACCAAAAAAGCTGCTTCAGGGTATCTTGGTGTCAGTGCATCCCCAGGAACGGAAGAGAACGCTCCCTAGGAAAGGGGCATAGAGCTGCGCAGAGCAGGTGATAGTTCAAATGGGTTTGCAAGCTAATATTTGTTTGATTGTTAGTTAGAGTGAGAAAAGTAAACAGAAAGCAAATATTGCTATCAGTGAATAATGCACTTGGGCTGAAAAGGGAAACGCTTTGTAACGTGTAGCCTTTGCGCTGTTTGCGGGGTAAAGTGCAATTCTGCCACATGTGATGGGTGGCCTTTAAAATTCATGGGTCCCTCAGGTGTCCTAGGAAATACCCACATTTTGTGACCTAAATAAAACCTTCTGAATTAGAGATCAAATTCCATCTTTTAGCTTAAGAAGCAGCTTTAAAAAAAGTCTCAAAAGGATATTATTGCAATTGAAAAGCATAATTGATTAATCCTCGAGCAGTGCATTTTTCAGGATTATATATCATTTCACTTGCTGTTAATAGTATTCTTTTCAACCAATTTATGAGCTTCCTTACCTTTACGTGTTTGTTTTGCCTTAATAATCCCCTTAAATTAGTCAGTGGAATTTTCATTTTCCACATATATTGAAACAGTATCTCAAAACAGGATTAAAAAGCACTTCTGCTTTGCAATTACATCAAAACTCTTTCCTTTTCCGGCACTCCTGGCTTGTGCCAAAGCCGTCGCTGCTGGCTGCAATAAAGGCAAAAGGCCTGAGGCATTTCTTTTCCTGGTAGGAAGGTGGGATGTCCTCCTCCAGGTGTCTGCCCCTTCCCACCCCTGCGGACCCCAGCCAGGGCAGAGTCAAGCTGGGAGGTGGAGGTGGGCTGCAGCCCCTCGCCAGGAGAACAAAACCGCTTCCTTTTGCCCCGTTAGGATATGGGTTTAGGAGTGTAAAGACTATTTCGCACGGAATAGAATTTACCCTTTGCCCTCATCTTCAACTGGAGATGGGCTTTCTGTTGGTTTTCAGACCTGCTTTGTTAAATCATTAAGCAACAGCTGGGGAGCAGAGGGAAAGAACGAGCCCCCTCATTTTTGCATCTTTCCCCTTTGGAGGCTCCCTTCTTCTGCTAAGAACATCTTCAGATTTGATTGGAACGTGCTCCTCTCCTCTGCCCTTTTCCCTCATGCCAGCCTGTTGGTACGGGGCAGTACTTTTTGGTGTTGCTGAGTTTTGGCGGCGACTGAAGCTTTCAGATCTTATTCTCTGAGTTTGAATACTCAAATTTCCTGAAATGCTGATTTTTTTCTTTTTATTTTTTCTCTGTATTTTCTTGCTTTCTCTGTGCTAGTTCGGGCACAGCAGCGGTCGAGCTGCAGCTGGTTTGATGCAGTGTTGTGTTAGGGACTGGCTGTGCAAACTGAGGTGGGGGGACCACCGGGTCTCCGCTGGGTCGCTGAAGCTGCCGATGTCCCCTTGGCCTGGAGCAAACATCAGCTAACGGGTGTTAGTTTAAGTGGTGGTGAAAGCTCTCAAAGATAACGTTTTCCCTCCTGTTTGCAAGCAGGCAGAGCATTATCGCGGCTCAGCTGGTACATACCAGTTCATTAAAGCCTTTGCAACTTGATTGTGGGCTGGTGACCTCAGAGACGTGTGGGAAAATGTGTGTGCTTGAACTTGTTGGAGCGCTGTGGTGTGTCACCCGTCTCCTTCCTCTAAGAGATGCGTGTCTGCAAGGAGTCAAGGGCTTGAACTCAGTCTTCTTCCTTTGCTCTTGTGTAGGTGGATCAAGTTTGAGGAGAAGGTAGAACAAGGTGGGGAACGATGGAGCAAACCTCACGTGGCCACCTTGTCCCTGCACAGCTTGTTTGAGTTAAGGACGTGTATAGAGAAAGGCTCGATAATGCTGGATATGGAGGCGTCTTCGCTCCCGCAGGTGGTGGGTAAGTAAAGCTGCCTTGGGTCTTCCCCTCAGCTATTCCTGACAAATTTTTATTAGTGCTGATGGTGGTTTCACTGATGATTTTAATGAAAAAGTGCTGTTTTTTCAATAGAAGAGGAATAACCCTCCGAGGAATAACAGGTAAAACTAGAAAAAACACAGAGAAGGATAACAGATGAGTCAAAACAGTTCTTGACAGTTCATGAAGACGAGTAAAAGAACCAACTTCAGTCATAGTGTTTACCTTGAACTGCTTATTGGTGACCCTTTTTGGTTGCAGTCAAAATAGCCGTGGCCTGGGATGACAGTTAGCGAAGTTGCTGAGAGCTATACCGTGTGAGAAGACATATGAAAATACATTTTAAAAGCGAGCCCGACAGTGGAGGTACATTTAACCAAAACACTGAGTTCAAAAACCGTGATG
>NW_009728974.1:0-2863 GCF_000703405.1 Apaloderma vittatum | reverse complement strand
TCGTGCCGTTCGCTCGCTTCCAGGTCCCCTCGACTTCTTCATCCGTGATGCCGAGCCAGGAGGAGCTTCGAAGAATGGTCCGGACGTAATTCTGTGGGGGACAATCTCAGGCTTAGCTTAAATCACGTTTGTTTAGGGTTAGAGCTGGGTTAGAGCCTCACTGGGGTCTGGACTAGTTTAAGCTTATCTTGAGTCCTATATATTTAAATTTAGAGCCTCCCTGGGGCCTGGATGATCTCAGGGTTAGTTTAAATCTTATTTATTTAGGTTTAGAGCTGGGTTAGAGTCTGGATTAGTTTAGGCTTATCTTAAGTTCTCTATATTTAAGTTTAGAGCCTCCCTGAGGTCTGGACTGGTTTAGGTTTATCCTAAGCCCTACATGTTTAAGTTTAGAGCTGGGTTAGAGCCTAAGTGGTGTCTGGACCAGTTTGGGATTATCTTAAATCTGATACATTTAAGTTTAGACTGGATGATCTCAGGGTTAGTTTAAATCTTATTTATTTAGGTTTAGAGCTGGGTTAGAGCCTCAGTGGAGTCTGGACTGGTTTAAGTTTATCTTAAATCCTGAATGTTTCAGGTTAGCCAGGGCCCTGCTGGGGTTTGGGCTGGCTTAGGGTTAGGCCAAGCTTTTTAAATACGCGTAAAATAAGGTTTGGGATAGGGGTGGGATTGCGGTTGTGGATAATCAGGTTAGGGTTATGGTTAAGGGCTGGGTTAAGGTCAGGGTTAGGGTTAAGGTGAGGGTTAAGATTAGGATTAGGGCTAAATTTCGGCTCGATTTGGTTTAGAGTGTAAATTTAGCACTAGAATATAAATTTAAGGATTAAAATTTGGGTAAAGCCCGAGCTGAGGACTCGGCAGCACCCACCCACGGGGGAAAAACGGGGCGCGGGGTGACCCCTAAACCCGTCCTAGGGTTCAGGAAGGGCTTTTGGGGGGCAGCCGTGTGCCCCCCCAACTCTCACCTTCTCCTCGGGCCCGTCGACTTCGAGGAGCTGCATCCCCAGCGCCGAGCAGAAACTCCGGGCGTTCTCCCAGGAACTCGCCGTCTCCGAGTAGAAATAGTAGGAATTCCCGAACGCCGTCCAGCCTTTGGAGCACGGGGAACAACCTGGGCACATTTTGGGGGGGACACAGGGAAAAAATTTGGGGAGGGGGACACTGAGACCCCGTTAAAGCTCCCGGCGGGACACGTAATCCCGGCTGCAGGAGCTACGGAGCGTCAGCTCCACGTTCCCGCTGGTTTAAGGTTAGAAACCTGCCGGGGTTTGGGTTAAATCCTGTCTATTTAGGGTTAGGATTGGATTAAGGGCCCCTCGGGATTTAGGCTGGGTCAAGATTAGGTTAAATCTGAAATTAGGCTGAATTTGGATTATCTTAAATCCTAGAAATGTGGGATTCTGACAGGGTTAGAGCTAGTTTAGGCTTAACTTCAATCCTGTATATTTAGGGTTAAGCCTGGATTAAAATTAAGGCCCTATTGGGATTAGAGCAAATCTACAATGACCTTAACTCTGTATATTCAGGATTAGGCTAGGGTAGGATTATTGGGGTTTAGGCTAGATTAATTTAAATCTGACATAGTTAAGATTTATGCTTAAGGCCCCGCTGGGGTTTGGGCTGGCTTAGGGTTAAGCCACATAAATTTAAGGTTTGAGCTAGGTCTGATTTTGTTTAGGATTAGATTAAACCTTATATATTTAAGGTGCAAGCTGTGAGGTCTGATCTTGTTTAGTATTAGATTAAACCAAATATATTTAGGGTTTAAGCTGGTTTAAGATCCCAACAAGATCTGACCTTATTTAAGCTTAGATTAAACCACATAAATTTAGGGTTCAAGCTGGTTTATGACCCCAATGAGGTCTGATTTTGTTTAGGATTAGATTAGGCCACATAAATTTAGAGTTTGACCTGGTTTAAGACCCTGGTGAGGTCTGACCTCGCTTAGGATTAGATTAAATCGCATATATTTAAGGTTTGAGTTTGGTTTGACCTCTCTTAGGGTTAGATTAAACCACATAAATGTAAAGTTTGAGCTGGTTTAAGACCCTGATGAGGTCTGACCTCTCTTAGGATTAGATTAAATCACATAAATTTAAAGTTTGAGCTGGTTTATGACCCCGGTGAGGTCTGACCTTGCTTAGGATTAGATTAAATCGCATGTATATAAGGTTGAGTTTGGTTTGACCTCTCTTAGGATTAGATTAAATCACATAAATTTAAAGTTTGAGCTGGTTTATGACCCCGGTGAGGTCTGACCTTGCTTAGGATTAGATTAAATCGCATATATTTAAGGTTTGAGTTTGGTTTGACCTCTCTTAGGATTAGATTAAACCACATAAATTTAGAGTTTGAGCTGGTTTAAGACCCCGATGAGGTCTGACCTCGCTTAGGATTAGATTTAACCACCTAAATTTAGAGTTTGAGCTGGTTTAAGACCCCGGTGAGGTCTGACCTTGCTTAGGATTAGATTAAATCGCCTATACTTAAGGTTTGAGTTTGGTCTGACCTCGTTTAGGATTAGATTAAATCACCTATATTTAAGGTTTGAATTCGGTTTGGATTAGCTTAAATCTCCCTAAACGTCGGATTAAATCAGACGTAGGGCCCTGTCGTGGCTTGAGCGCAGCTTAAACTGCACCCGCGCCAGGTTAGGGCTAAATTTGAGCCGACGAAGGTTTAAATATTTCAAATAAAGGTGAGGACTGACAGGAGCGGGAACAAACGTCGTGGTCCTTGCTCCCGTAGACGACCCAGCGGCTCCACTCGCCGGTCCCGGTCCAGAGCATCACGGTGCCCTTCGCGTTGTTGCCGTAGTTGAAGTAGAGCCGGTGACCGGCGAGCGCCAACAACGCGCCGTCGC
>NW_009728973.1:0-435 GCF_000703405.1 Apaloderma vittatum | reverse complement strand
AAAGGCTGGGGAGGGACTTTTTACAAGAGTGTCCAGCGATAGGACAAGGGGAAATGGGTTTAAGTTGAAGGAGAATAGATTTAGACTGGGTTTTTTCCTAATGTCCAGTCTAAACCTACCCTATTGCAGTTTGAAGCCATTCCCTCTTGTTCTGTCTCTGATTACCTGTGAGAAGAGACCAGCACCAACCTCTCTACAACGTCCTTTCAGGTAGTTGTAGAGAGTGATGAGGTCTCCCCTCCTCAGCCTCCTCTTCTTCAAACTAAACAGCCTTGGTTCCTTCAATTGCTCTTCATGAGATTTATTCTCGAGGCCCTTCACCAGCTTCGTTGTGCTCCTCTGCACTCACTCCATCACCTTGAGAATCTCTCTTGTATTGAAGTGCCCAAAACCAGACAAAACACTCAGGGTGTGGCCTCACCAGTGCCAAGTACA
>NW_009728972.1:0-14512 GCF_000703405.1 Apaloderma vittatum | reverse complement strand
TTCCAACCCCTAACATTCTGTGATTCATTCTGTGATTCTGTAATTTGACAGGAATAAGAGCTTATTTAAGCACTACGATTTTAAGGGAACACTTTGAACTTCACAGAATAAAAGCTCTTTAAAATATACTAAGATTACAATCTTTTTACACATTTTTGCTTTTTTGTTTACTTACCTTACAAAACTTGACCTTGATTGTTTTCTTTGGGCTGCATTCCAAAAGACTGTGACTGAATTGAGTTTTCGTTGTTCTGGGAACCAAATGAATGGGACATGGAGAGTAAAGAGAATTGTGTTCCAAATGGATGTGCTTTTTCTCTAAGAGAAAAACGAAGAGCTCAAAAGTATAAGAAAGGCAGAACAGAAAGGTAAATTGCTTTGTCCTTTAAAAAGAAAAGGAAATAGATTAGAAATGTGTTTTAAATAAACATCTCTGCTTCTGTTCCTTCTTCAGTCTCTCACAATGCCCTGTTGCAGAAATTATCCAAATCCCTTTAAAATCTCTGAAGACTTTCTTTTTCCTGGACTTTTAGTCAAGTTTATCACAGCCACAGTCCCTCAGGACAAGCAAGGGAACATGAAATTCCTTCTGGATCTCATGGGTACACCTAAGAAGTTCCATAATTGTGCAGAAGGGCCTGCCTCTTAGTGTGGCTGCTTGGCCCAGCTTCTGCCATATTCCTAGGCCAGGCATTTTTAGCAGAACTCTCCAGAAGTTTGAAGAATTAAGAAAGTCTGTATTTTCAGACAAACTACTTTATATAAAAGAAGGCATACTAATTGCTAAATGATAGAACGATAAATGTCCACAGATTATTAAAGGTTTAAATGAAGCCAAATGGTATAAATGACTGACTTTTTGCTTGCCTCCATTCAAGTAAAGACTCCTAAAGGGAGTATATTAGAGATCACACTGAAGCAAACTTGAAGAAATAAAATATAAAAGAGAAATATTTTATTAAACTAACCGGGTCCTCTGAAAGAAAATATACATTAATTATTTCCTTGTAAGGCAACACAGTTCTCAAAAATGTCATCGATCTTGGATTCACTTTGCTGTTTTAAAACAATTACATTTTGAAGGAAAAGACATTACTGACTATTCTTTCTTTGTACTATTTTTTCCCTTATTTCACCTGTTAGAATGCTAACTGGTATTGTTTGTTATTTTCATAGCGAGGCTTTCTGGTCTACTAAAGCTACCGTTTATACCTGACACTCATTCCTTGTTTCTCTGAATTTCTCCTTGCATCAGACTCCAAATTCCAAATGAAACTTCTTCCTGAAAAACCTCCACATTTTTATGATTGTCAAATACGGCTGCAACAACAGGGTTCCAGTTTTAGAAAGTCACTATGGAATTCAGTGTTTTTATTTTACTCTCTCACGTTCCTAAACACCTGTTCAGGTTTATGTGTATTCTTATTAAATTAAATAACTGGATAAGCAGTTCAATATAGTAGGAAGAGTAGTATGTTAATAAATGTCAGTACTTGGCAAGATTCATTGTGTTACATTGTTTACCACTTGCTCAGTAGCAATGTTTGCTTCTATATTTATTCTGTGTGCAGACAGTGTAGGCACAGTAAATGATCTGCAAAATATAGATTTTCTTTTGTCTTGATTGGTTGCTAGAGTGGAAGATTCCTTAGAAAAAAAACTTCTAATACTGTACATGTCAAAGTTACGTAAAGAATAAAAGACAAACTAAGAGAGAAAAGCAAAACCCTGAGGGATAAGAGTGAAACTGAAAATGGATGAATGAGGAAAGAAAATTATATTTTAAAGCACTGCACATGTTAGAAGAAAAAAGAAAAAAAAATCAAAGACTGAAAGCTAGAAAACTGTGTAAAGAGAAAAAAGTATTCCTTTTATTAAGACAGAAGTGTAAGGTGATGTATGGGTCTATGTAAGGTTTGTAGATACAGAATCAATCTTGATGTTGGATCATTGCAGCAATTTCTATGAACATGTAAACAACTCAAGTTCAGTGTGATTCTGGGCAGGCTTAAAGACAGACAAGTACATTTACCTGAAGAACTGGTGAACAAAAGTCCAGTAGCCCACATGAAATGAAAGCTTTTCAATGTGCAGTTTTTCTGCCCAGAAATGAAATTACAGTCTTCCTGCCTGCAAATTCCTTCAGAATGTGCTGAAAGGATTCTGCTGGAGAAATACAGTATCTCACAAACAAAAAGCAAACAGCAGTTCTACTATAGATTGGAGACTCTTATCTGATAGCTTAGTTGCTGCTATTATGTCTCAGATATTCTCCATAGCCCCTGTGAACCTGGAAATCCCACCTTCCACTTCCAAGGGGATCAATAATCATCAACAGCAAGTACTGCAATATGGGAAATTATAGTGTGAAGTCTTCTATTTCTTAAATTAATGTTAGTTTAGGATTTCTGCAATTGTGAATTGAACAAATATAACCTAGCTATTAAACAGAAAGGCTATACAATCTGCTTTAATGACTATTTATATGTTATATATGTAGATGTAATTTCTGTCTTCAAATATGTTTTTGACAGTGTGTAATATATGACGGTCATGCACATAACCACTTTTTTCAACTTTGAACATTATCACAATGATATTCTTTAAGGAGAGAAGTAACTGCACTCAGAATGAATGCAGGAACACAGACTGAGATACTGCTGGACACACCAATAAAACACAGGTGATCATCTGTTCTTACCTTCTCTGTGAAGGAGTTTAGCTTAGGAAACACTTATTATCCTAGAAAAGACAGCACTGACCAGGTGTTCTGTGGTACTTCATCTCTCTCCAGTGTGAGAGCTCCAGACACCCATCTCAAGCTGGATTACAGATTCAGCAGAAGCAGGGAATATTGGCACTCACACAGCAAGATTTTTATTTTAGTTCAGGATTCAAGAGGGTTTTGAGGCTGTTGCCTTTCACTGGGCAGAAATTCACCTGATTATGTGTGACTTGCCTTTTTCTCATTCTGAATTTGGTAGGAGCCAGAAGACATTGCCTTATAGGGAGGTAAAACTCTAGTTTGTGTCTGTTGGATGAACCTTCTCATGTGGAAACAAAGCCACGAAGGCAAGATGCCACTAGACATTAAATGCTAAGTGATATCTTGCCTCTCTGTAACATACAGAAGCATAAATATAAGTAGCCTATCTCTGTTTCCATCATGGGCTGCGGCTGTGTAGCTAGGGTATTATTCTGAGCGGTATGGACTGATACTCCTTCAAACAAATTTCACCTACATTTCTTGCTTTCTATTTGACTATTATGACCATTGTACAATAGATGTAAGTAAATACCTGCAAATAGTTGGATCAAATTCAGCTACTAACACAGTTTTGGAAGTACCTGAGTTATGTTGGTTTTTTGCTTGTGTATTTGCATGTTTGTTTTTTCTTTTTCTTTTTCCTACTGGCCTTAGGACATTAAATATGCAGTTCAGATCAGTTTATTTCTATAAGAAACGGTGTTCTTAAAAAAAAAGAAGAGGGGTAAGGGATAAAGAAAAATACTTAAAATTTAAGTATTTTACCTTGCATCTGATATTCAGAACAAAGCATCAATCATCACAGGTATAAAAAGACTGTATGGGGAAATCCTATCATACAAAGAAAAATCAACCATAGATAGGCCAAGATGGAAGAGTACAATGGCTAAAAGTTAGTAAAAATGAACAGGTTTTTTATAATAGTAATACCATGTCAATCTACATATCAGCATTGTTCCAAAATTAGAATAATAAAATGTACACTAATTTTCGTACTCAAAAATAATGAAAACTGAATTCTTATAAACTTCTTTGATAGGGAAAAAAGAAAGATGAGCATATAGATCCACTGTTTCTCTAGAAAAGGCACAGCTTCATTGTCAGGGGTGATCCTTGAAGATTTAAACCAAAGATCAGTTCTCTGCATAATACTGTCATGGTTTAACCCCTAGCATTGTAACACTGAAGCTTCTGTGAAGAAAAGTCTCAGCCAAAACTGATAAAGCTCAAGTTTACGACGTTTACTGGGCTGCTTTTTTTTTCTCGCTAATACATATCAGGATGCTGGGCCTGAGAATATGTTAATTAAACTGATTAATCTCTACTGAATCATTCTGGAGTTCAGAATCGGTCTTTCTTGAAGAGACAATATTGGGAAAAAAGATGACAAAACAGGAAAGACATTCTGTCTACAATGTGATGTACGTGTTGTGTTTTTTTTACTGTCTATTTTTATCAGGGTTTTGAACAAATATATTTCCTGCTTTTAAAATATGACTCTAAAGTAAACTGCAAAACAGTTGAGAGCACTGTAGATCTTAATTTCTGGATGCTTATTTTTACTTCATGTCAGATATTCGCATAGTTCAAAATCAGTTACAGAAAAAATGGTTTGTCGCAATATTCCCAAAACTATCAACAGCTATTGACAACTTATTTAAGGCTTAGGACTCTTTAGCAGGAAAATAAATTAATTTATAGAAGAAAAGTATAGCCTTCTGTCTTGATTATACTAGTAAGACACTATTCTGACTTCTTTAATTATCAGCTCAAAGTTTCAACCTTTAAAGTCAGTGTAATTTCAGCATATCTGAGAGAAATATATATGAACTGGCCAGTAACAATTTTGCAGTTTGAAAGAAACATAATTCAATCTAAAAAAAAAAAGACTTGCAGAAATCTCTTCTGAGATTTTTTGCTGCAGTAAAAAAAACAACGTAAAAATGAAGACGCGGTCAAAGGAAAAATTTTGCAAATACGATGAAGTATGATCATGTAAAATGTATGTAAACAACTTCAATTTACATACAAATTATTATAAATAATTTGTAGCTAATTCATGGAGAGAGAATAGGTTGCAATGGAGATTAATTAAAAAAATTGTAATTTATCTCTACATTTTATTGAGGGTTTTAATGCTTTTTCATTTCAAGTCTAAAGAAACTGCTGTGGGCATTAATAGGATTAAGAATGGGTTTTGGCCAGTTGGGGTGCAAAGAGTTTCTGCAAATTCGAAAGATAACATCTTTATTTAAAAATAAGGAATGAATGTTCAGAACTTGTGAAGATTTGTTGGTAACATGAAACTCAAAAATGTATGATGAAATCCTTTCCCCCATTCCACTTATGAATTCAAATTTCTACATACAGGAGCTACAGAATCACTTGAGAGACATAATCATAGAACCATAGATCAGTTTTAGCTGGAAGAGACCTTCAAGATCATCCAGTCCAACCTTTGTCCTAGCCCTATCAACACCACTAAATGTCCCTCAGCACAACATCCACTCGTCTCTTAAACTACTCCAGGGATGGCAACTCAGCCACCTCCCTGGGCAGCCTGTTCCAGTGCCTGACAACTCTTTCAGTAAAGAAATTCTTCCTAATATCCAACCTGAACCTCCCTTGCTGCAACTTAAGGCCGCTTCCCCTTGTCCTATGACTTGCCACTAGGGAGTTAAACAACACGCATTCCCTGTCCCCACTCTAATTTCTACTTCACAAGACACTTGATCATAGAATCATAGAATGGCATAGGCTGGAAGGGACCTTAGAGATCATCTAGTCCAACCTCCCTGTTTTGGGCAGGGACGCCACCTCTCGACTAGACCAGGCAACACATGGGGACCGAGCAGGAATCGAACCCGCAAGCTTGGTGTTGGTCCTTGTTGTCAGCACCGCGCTCAAAACACTGAGCTAACCAACCCCCTAATCTTCCTCAGGAATCCCTACTTGAGTATATTTCTTTACAGCTGACCTTGGACCACTCTTGAGAATTGGCAATGTGTTAAATAATTACGTCCAAGAAAGAACAGGCACAGTCCTAATTGTAATAAATCAAGCAGTGAGCACACATAAAGCAAGTCCAAGAAAAGAACATGAAACTCAAAACTCAGTCAAATTTTAAAAATTGAAGGATACTGCCTGACTTTTCCTAATGGTGGTGACTTCCTTTAAGCAGGGATGACAAATGCCATGGTCTGAGATAATAAGCACATCTATCTTCTTTTGGTTTAATGGAAACTGAAAGTGTTCTCAGCAATGGGAATATCTCAGAAACAAACAAACAAAAATCCTGGGAAAGAATAAGTGGAGATTATATTTAAAATCACAATAACAACCTAACACAGGTTACAGGATGTCATTCATTTATACCACATCTTAGACTTATAAACATGAATATAGTGACACCAATCATTTGTTAATGCTAACAGCAACCTTTTTAAAGGTTTATTCTTAAATTTCAACTGCTGCATATCTAAAAGAAAAAGTTGGCTTCCACTTAGAAAATGTAGAATAGATTTCAGATCGGATTGTATATAAATTACAAAAAACTCATTCCTGTGTATAAGTATTCACAGGAGAGTCCCGTAATTGCTGCCAGGCTTTTCCAAACGCAAGGAAGAGCTGATTTGGCTCAGCATAGCCTGAAGGTTGGAAACCACTGCTCTAGGCAAAAGACATGATGGATGTTCATCTGCTGGCTTAGCCTATGTGTGTGTGCAGCAGGCTACGCCATTTTTAGCTGGGAGAAAAACAAAACATAAAAATTCCAGAGACTTTATTTTTAGTCTGATACTTGAGGGTTAGTTTCTAGGTTAAAATATATTCAAAATAGTTCTTGTTTGTCAAAGAGGAAAAAATTGAGCTAGATACATATAAATTTACCCTCATCTGAATTCTAGTTAGCAGCAGATTTATATTTATTAACGTAAAGAAATAAATTATTCTAAAAACATCCAAGTAAAATTACTGATACTCTTCATTTGTAGTGACCTGAATTTAACTTTGTAAATCAACTTATCATTACTTATAATTATAACATTAACTTATACAGAAACCTAGACTGAATTCCTCGGGTGAAAGCTCAGTGAAAGCTCCTCTTTATAGACGGTAAGCAAAAGCAGTCAGAGAGAAGATGAAAAAAAAGTATGTGTTTTCACTTTTGTAAGCAGGTAGGTGTCCTTGCTACAAATACTTAGGAAAGCTTTCAGTAAAAGTTATGAGTATATGTAAATAATCACAAGTCAATGAAATAACTTGTATACCCGGTTATGTTTTCAAATTTATGTCCAAAGGCAAAAGAAATACGTGAAGGAAAATGCAACAACACTGGAAGAAAAGTGGCATTGTTTGTAAGACTGAAACCTTTTTTCCTGGACAAAATTCTAAGAGCCAAGAAAAACTGCAAAAGAAAGTGTTTGGGTTTGGTTGTTTTGTGTTTTTTTTTTTCTTTTTCACTTTGGTATTTAGTTTGTTTGTTTTGCTGTTGTTGTTTTATTTTTTGTTCTTTTCTTTTTTTTTCACCTTGTGTATCAGTTAACTTCAAATGAAGTTTTAACTTTGTTTCACCTGGCAGGTTAGCTTGAGTGAAAATGGTGAATCTGTCCTGTCTTTGACAGAAATAGAAAGTAGTAGCTAACCTCAGTAAGAAACACATCTCTTTCCACATTAAGGAGAGAAATCTGAGCAAATTTTAAAAATAGCCACTGTTAAGAGCTACTGATAACAACCTGTGATTACTTATATCTTAACATTATGTAACAATACTGGGTTTAATTTTAGTACATTACTGAGTTTTTTGTGTTTGTCCTTGCTATAAAGAATAAATTCCTGAGGGAAAAAACCATTTCATTTGCAAGGTCTGGATTCTTAAACTCTAAGTAAGTTGACAAATCTGTCTTATTTTTTACCAAGTATTACCCAATCTCCTTATCTTTATTAGGACTCTTATCTGATAATACGTATAATAATTACAGATACTAAACTGTCATAGAGTCCTCAGATTACTGAGGCAGTGTTTGCTTTCTGTAACATCAAAATAATATATTGCTTTTATTTGTGTTCTCTTCATCCTCTGGAAAAAGATAAATCTGGTTTAAAACAGTATTATCTGATTGTTTAACTAGAAGAAATTAATTTACACGTATTTGTTCTTGATCATAATGCAGAACATATCTTCAAAGGAAACTAGTGTTCTTTTAAGAAAAAAACCTCTGCAGAAGTATAAAGAAATGTATGTCTCTCAAATGCTTAATTATTTCTTCCATGAACCTTTTTAATGCGTATTAATATTTTCTATTTTGTTTTTATTTGTATTTTATATTTCTATTTTGTATTTTTTGTATTTTATCATTAGAGTATGTAATTTTGTAGTTTATTATTACAGATTATGTTAGTACAGTTGATTATTTACTCATCTACCAGTGAAAAGCCTTTTCTATCAATAACATTTTATACATTTTAGCCTAATGCATTCCTGGAAAAGGGCAATTTTAAGTATACAGGATGATCTTTCAATTTTTACCTGAAAGATTTCATTCTGTTAACCTGTTCTTTATATATAGTGTATCCAAAAAAGACCCACCAAAACCAAAAGACAAAAAAAAGCTAAACAGCATGAGAATTTTGCTGTCAGATGCAACTCCTAACCAAACCTCATGCATTTAGAAGTAAAGAAATGATAAATTATACCCTAAAACTACAAATACGGAACTCACAGACATAATTTTTTCTATATCTTTGATCTGTGACTGCAGCACTACATATAAGTAAAGGATTCCTGATCAGAGGAAATCTTTATCAGCTTGGTAATGTGGCTTTTCTAAAGCAACAACAGAATTTCTAGACCCAAGATAGTAACTGTGTTCTGTACAACATAGATTTGTTCTCCATTTGTTCTCAGCTTTACAGAGATTTACCAATGAAAGAGGGGCATAGTGAAATCAAGAAAATGATTCTTAATTAATTATTAAAGAATTGGAAGCAGAAAAATGAAATTAATTTTAAATATTTTATGGGAACAGGCAACATCATGACTTTGTGGTCACATTTTCTAAAATTATTTGTTAAAAATTGGAAACTTCCTATTCAGACCATAGAGATTACAACTATTTTTAAAGCCTTTTTTGTTGAGTAGCAGCTTTTTTCTTTCTTAAATCAGACTTTTTTATTTTCTGTAGTTTACGCCTTGTGGTAAAGCTTCCTGCTAAATTTGGCTTTAGGCCACAAAGCACAGCATGTTCAGTTCTATAGCAATATCTTCCTGCGATGTTCTTATTTCTTGTGAATTACAAACTCAGATGGCTACCTAGAGTCCTTTATTTCCCAGCCTATGTTCAGGGTTTTTTCTAGGATCGCTGCTTTTTTTTTTTTCTTTTCTTAAGTTTCATTGGTTGCATGCTAAGTTTTTGATACAGTATTAGCTGTACTCTTTGCTTAATATGCAGTTATCAGAATTTTCCTACATACATGTACAGTATATAAATATATATGTAATACTATACAATTATCTCTGTATGTAAATAAATATACATTCAAGTAAAAAAAAAAGAAACAAAAATTTAATAAAACCCCCCATAAAGGTACATGTGGTTTTATCTAAAAAAAATTATTTTTAAAACTTTATATTTAAAGCTTAATGATTCATCTTAATATCTATATATACCAGTAAAAACACCCCTTAGAAGCAGTTTTAGGATTTTTAGTGTCATGATGGTGTTACAATAATAGTGTCTTCTACAATAATAGTAGGCAAGTCTCTGATTCAGTAAACTCAGCTTTCACAGAAATTTTACAATTTCATTGTGTCAGTTAACCAATCTAATAATATTTCTTACCTAAGAAACCACCTATTAAAATGTTACTACATTTAAATGTATGTGTCCAAATGTTTTAGTGCAAGCTTTTTATTTCTAGACCATAGCTAAACTGTGTGAAAGGACAATAATCCTAACTTCATAGTCTTATATATAAAAGCTGAAAAAAACTAAGCATATTTTTGTAGGTTATCCCCACTGTTTTTCTTATCACGTTTCATAAGTGTTCTAGCTACATCTGAACTGACCTCAAGTAGTATGTATGAGTATAGACATATATATAGCTGATGCTCTTTAAACTTAGTATGTTGTCTGTAATGATAAATTGCACCTGAATTACAAATGAAGCATTATCTTGAACTTCTGTAATAGTATATTACTATTTACACTATGCAAAGGGGTTGGTTAGTTGCTCAGCATTACTCTGAATAGATGGAAATATTTCTTAGTTTATATGATTTTTTTAATTCAACTTACTGTTTTAAAATTGATTTTAACCATCATCTTAAATAAAACTGCCAAATATGGCTCTGATTCAAATCCACTGAAGTAAACGGGAAGGTTAAATAGATTTCCAAAGTCTTTGGACGAGATCTCACCTGAAAATCAATTAAAATATGATTTCCGAAAGATAAAAGTTTCTACTGCAGTCTGAGGGAATTACTGAAATATCTTGAAAATAATCCAATATTAAATTAATTTTCTGTGATTGATGCTGACTTACTGTACTATAGGTGAGTAACAGAGGAGTAGTATACATAGCTTGCACTAACGTAGCATACATAGCTTGCACTTTTATCTGTTATTTGACTGCTGCCATAAGTTATTGAAAATGCCACCTCAAAGAGAAAGCAATGCTTTATGTGCTTTATGTGTTCTATGTGATGCTTTATGCTTTCTCATTTAAAGGAGTTTTTTTCAATTTTTTACATAAAATGGGTATTATACTATGATTTGTTTTGAACTTTTGCAGTTTTCCATAAAACAAATTAATTGAAAGTTGATTTCTAGTGTCAACAAGAAGATTTTTAAATCGATGTTCAAGTAGTGAAAAGCAGGAAATGAGCAATGGCATGAACTGCTTTTAACCCTAATTAATAGATTGTCACTAGCAACTGTCATTGTCTCTTATTGACTATAGATTTTGGTGGAGCTCATTAGATATGGTTTGGGGATCATTAATATTGAATTAATGCATGAAGGGTTCATACAGCGAGGTGAGTTTGATCTCAGTCTGTTGTAGTCAGCTGCATTTCTGTTGTATTACAGCATCTGGAAGTTGAAGATCTGCACCAGATGCAAGAAGATAGAAAATGCAAAATAACATTACTAGGAGTACAGCATGCTGATAATACCTGATTGAACATCAAATATTCCTTTTAACACATCACACTTTATCAAACAACTTCGAACTAGCAAGGGTTAGCTGATACTGAATTAGTGTTCTCTGTAATCTAACACTGAGATCCCAGCGTCAGATTTTTCACTGCTGTCAAGCTAAAACCTAGTGGATAGCTTTAAACAATTATTATTTTTTCTGACAAGAAAGCTGATTTGATATTTGATATTCTGTTCCACATTCAGCCTCTGCATTAGCACTTTTCCATCTGCTACAGAATACCTTCTGTATATGCAAAATCATCATAGGTAATCAAATCACATTTTCACTCATTGCCACTTAACACATTACTTCAACCATACACTTCAGGTAAATGTATTTCAACAGTACACTTCACATATTTCAACTTATACTTCAGGTAACCTTTCCAAAGCTTCTATATTTTTTGGCATTTTAAATGTCACAAATCTGTACCTCCTAATTCTTTCACCTCTCATCTCCTCTTCTTAGTCTCAGTTCTCCCTGTTTTCGCCACACATGATCAAGGGCATAAGTTATTTTCTCATCTATTCCTTCAGTGGCAGTCACCAATGAGGAGATGAAAAGAAAGAATCATCAGGCGAACTTATGTCTCAGGCAATGGTGTTACAGGCAGGGTTTTGGGTTTTTCAATCATGGACTGATATATGAGGCGCCTGGCTTGCAGGCTGCAAGTGGGATGCACCTGCCCCAGAGGGAAAAAGGATTTTAGGGCAAGAGTTAGGAGGGCTCATTGATAGAGCTTTAAACTAGTTATGAAGAGGGAAAGGGAGATAACTGGGCCTGATAAGAATAAGCCCAGGGGAAGCACAACAAGGCCCGCAGGATGGTGGACTAGTGAGGAATCTTGCTCTGTCATCTCAAATGGGACAAGGAATAAGTGTTTAAAAATCATAGAAACAGCTGAGAAGGGTCTGGTAGGAAACAGGACCCACACACACAGAAAGATGTTGGGATCATTAGCTCACCTGGGGTGCATCTGTACCAATGCACGCAGTATGAGCAACAAACAGGTGGAGCTTGAAGCCTTGATGCAGCAAGAGAACTATGACATTGTGGCCATCACAGAAACCTGATGGGATATCTCACACAGCTGGACTGCCACAATCAATGGCTATAAGCTCTTCCACAGGGACAGACAGGAAAGGAGAGGTGGTCGGGTGGCCCTGTATGTAAAGGAATCTTACGAAAGCTCAGAAACTGAGCACAATGATGATGAGGTTGAAAGCGTTTGGGTTAGGTTAAGGGTTAACAAAGATGACATTGCTGTGGGAGGCTGCTATAGACCTCCCAGCCAGAGCAGTGAGGTAGATGAACCTTTCTGTAAACAGTTAGGAGAAATCTCACACTCATTTGCCGTTGTTCTTGTGGGGCATTTTAACCTTCCAGGTATCTGCTGGAAATACAACACAGCAGAGAAGGAACAATCCAGAAGGTTTCTGGAATGTGTGGATGATAACTTCCTCACACAGCTGTTAAGTGAACCTACCAGGGAAGGTGCCCTGCTGGACCTTCTGTTTGTGAAGAGAGAAAGTGTAGTGGAAGATGTGGCTGTTGGAGACCGTCTAGGGACCAGCGATCATGAAATTATCAAGTTCTCTATTCTTGGAAATGCTAGGAAGAGTGACAGCAAAACTGCCACTTAGGACTTTTTAAGGGCAGACTTTGATCTGTTTGGGAGGTTACTCAAAAAATCCCTTGGGAATCGGTTTTGAAGGGTATAGGAGTCCAGGAAGGCTACACTCTACTTAGTGAGGAAATCTTGAAGGCACAGGAGCAGGTCATCCTTACATATCTTAAGTCAAGCTGGCAGCACAGAATCATAGAATCATAGAATAGTTTCAGCTGAAAGAGATCTAGAAGATCATTGAGTCCAGCCTTTGTCCAGCCCCATCAACCTACTAAACTATGTCCCCCAATGAAACATCTAGTCATCTCTTAAATACTCCCAGGGACAGTGACTCAACCACCTCCCTGGGCAGCCTGTTCCAAGGGCTGACAATCCATTTTCCCTCATCTTATCACTCTCCACTAGGGAGAATAGACCACCCTCTGCCTCTCTACAACCTCCCTTCAGGTAGTTGTAGAGAGCGATGAGGTCTCCCCTCAATCTCCTCTTCTCTAGGCTAAACAGCCCCAGATCCCTCAGCCTTTCATTGTAAGACATATTCTAAGCCCTTTACCAGCTTGGTAGCCCGCCTCTGTACCCTCTCCAGCACCTCGATGTCCCTCCTGTATTGAGGGCCCCAAATAGAAGACCAGCCTGGCTGAATAGGGACATATTGCTGAAGAGTAGATAAAAATAGAGAATTTATGGCCTCTGGAAAAGAGGGTAGGCCACTCATAATGACTATAATGATAGCGTTAGGTTATGTAGAGAGATTATTAGAAGATCTAAGGCTCATTTGGAAATTAATCTGGCTTTGAAAGTAAAGGACTATAAGAAAAGTTTTTATGACTACATTAATAACAAAAGAAAGAACAGAGAGGGCCTCCATTCCCTGCTAGACCCAGAAGGATGTATAGGAACAAAAGAAACGGATAAGGCTGAGGTGCTTAACGCCTTCTTTGCCTCAGTCTTTAGTAATAGTAACACCTGTACTGAGGGAAGCCAGCCCCTAAGCCAAGAGAATGGGACCGGGATTAAAACGACCCCCCCCAGTTCACGAGGAGATGGTCAGGGACCTACTACTACATGTCGACTTTCATAAATCTACGGGGCCAGATGGGATACACCCTAGAGTACTAGGTGAAGCGGCAGGGATTCTCGACAGACCACTCTCCATCATTAATCAACAGTCCTGGCTTACTGGAGAGGTCTCAACTGATCAGAAGTCAGCAAATATAACATCCATCTATAAGAAGGGAAAGAAGGATGACCCGGGAAATTACAGGCCTGTCAGTTTAACTTCAGTCCCAGGGAAGCTGATGGAGCAGATTACCCTGAGTTCGCTTATGCGCACATGCAGGACAACCAGATGATCAGACACAGTCAGCATGGCTTTATGAAGGGCAAGTCCCGTTTAATACACCTGATCTCCTTCTGTGACTGGATGACCCACTTGCTCGATGAAGGAAAGGCTGTGGATGTTTTCGACTCTGACTTTAGTAAGACATTCAACACTGTTGCACAAAACATTCTCCTAGAGAAATTGACTGCTCTTGGCTTGGATAGGTGTATGCTTTGGCTAAAAACCTGGCTGAAAAGCTGGGCCCAAAGAGTGATAATGAATGGAGGAAAATCTGGCTGGTGTCTGGTCACGA
The DNA here is from genome assembly GCF_000703405.1 of Apaloderma vittatum. NCBI lineage: Eukaryota > Metazoa > Chordata > Aves > Trogoniformes > Trogonidae > Apaloderma > Apaloderma vittatum. The sequence continues at coordinate 285 of NW_009728972.1, read as the reverse complement.
GTGGTGCCCCCCAGGGCTCAGTACTGGGGCCACTCCTGGTTAACATCTTTGTTAACGATTTGGACAAGGGGATGGAGTGCACCCTCAACAAGTTTGCAGATGACACCAAGCTGGGTGGAAGTGTCGATCTCCTTGAGGGTAAGAAGGCTCTCTGGAGGGTTCTAGATAGGTTGGACCACTGGGCCAAGGCCAATCACATGAGTTTCAATAAGGCCAAATGCCGGGTCCTGCACTTCAACCACAACAACACCCAACAGCACTACAGGCTTGAGGAGGAGTGGCTGG
>NW_009728971.1:1052-3951 GCF_000703405.1 Apaloderma vittatum | reverse complement strand
AGGTGGTGGAGTCGCCATCCCTGGAGGTGTTTAAAGAACGAATAGATGTGGCGCTTGAGGATATGGTGTAGTGGTTAGAGAAATGCTGGGAAAAAGGTTGGACTTGATGACCCTGGAGGTCCTTTCTAACCATCATGATTCTGTGATTCTGTGAACCTGATAGCCTTTTATGAAGATATAACCAGGTGGATGGATGGTGGCCATGCAGTGGATGTGGTCTATCTGGATTTCAGCAAGGCATTTGACACAATCTCCCACAGCATCCTAATAGGTAAACTGAGGAAGTGTGATCTGGATCAACAAGTAGTGAGGTGGGTTGTTAATTGGTTGAAGGGAAGAAGTCCCTAGCCAGTCCCCAGGGTGGTGCCAATGGCTCCTCCAACACGGCTCCTGCCCGCTGGGAGGCAGTGCGTCAGGGTGCCTTGAGAGGGTGTTACTAACCCGCAGCCCCACAGCAGAAGCCTCCTGATAACACCAAGGAACTGCCCATCTGGGTAGTAGAGTCTTATCAATGGTTTGATAAGGAGGCTCCCTCATGGCCACTGCTGCGCGAGTGGTCGCGGGTTCTTGGATATTTTCAGTTTTGTTGGTGCTGATAGGCAGGAGGTGGTTGGTTTCTGATGGCAGAGTTTTGGATTTTGGAATAAAAACTTGGCAAACCCCTTTAGCACAGATGGAGCTTTTGCAGGTTGCCTCCCCCTTGACTTTTCCTTTTTGTCAGTACCTGCTGCATAGTGCAGCTACAGGGATCACTGAGGTGCTGGGTGACCTTGAGAAAAGGCAAATTATAAGTCACACTCACTCTCCTTACAATTCACCAGTTTGGCCAGTCCACAAACCTGATGGTCAGTGGCGACTGACCATTGATTACCGGAAATGGAACAGTAAGACTCTGCCATTAACTGCTGCTGTTCCAAGCATAGCTTCTATAGTAATTGCAATTGAAGCTGCTGCTCACTCCTGGATGGCTACCCTCAATGTGAAGGACATGTTTTTCATGGTCCCCCTAAGGGATGAAGACAAACCTCAGTTCGCCTTCACATGGGAAGAGATACAGTATACTTTCAATTGACTCCCAGAAGACCCATTGAGAATGAAGTGGGGACTTGCTAAGACTGACAAAAACACACAGGGTTAGTGGTTTACTGATGCATCGGCCTGGCGGGAGGGTCTAAAATGGCAATATAAAGCAGCGGCTTTCAAAATTAACACTGGGAGGACATTTGAGAAAGTAGGAGAAGACAGCACGCAAGTTGAAGAGCTGTGAGCTCTCTTACTAGCTGCTGGAAATGGTGCTACTGCCATCTACACTGACTCTTATATCACCTACAAGGGGGTTATGAATGGGTATGTCACTGGGAGTCCAACCAGTGGGAAATAGGCTGCAATAACGTATGGAGGGCAGAGGATTGGCAGTGTTTAATACAGCTGTCAGTGCTGCTACCAGGGACCAAACAGTACAAGTACTGAGTGAATAGTTCAGTGTTTTGCTCCCTCCTGAGAGTATTCAAAGTGACAGTAGGTCACATCTCACTGCTACAGTGATTCAAGATTTGGCCCAAGGGGAAGTTATTGAATGGATCTTCTATGCACCATATTTCCCCCAGGCTAGTGGGATCATGGAGTGTAGTAATGGACTGATTAAACAGCATGCCGCTGTCTCACGATCTAACTGGGACACAGGATTGGTCCAAGCAGCTCTCAGTATTAATAGCCTTGAACTAGACAGTAAATCAAGCCGGTTACCATCACAGATATCTGTTGGACAATCAGTCAGGGTGAAGCTGCCCTCGATAGGCATTGTGGCCATGACTCTGGTGAAAACTAGAGGGTTATATGCATGGGAGGCCCTAGACAGAAATGGAAAACACACCGTATTAGTGTCCGGTGGATAATTCCGGACTTCTAACCTGAAATCCAGCCTGAGAGGCTGAGGTCCATCTTTGTGTTCTCTTTCAGGACAACGACGACAGACCTCTATGAGCACGTAAGGCAAACGGCGGATGTGAAGTGCTGAACTGGTTGGCAGATGGATGTGGTGCCTGTACCCCAAAATATGTGCTTGAACCTGATATACCCTCATGAAAGAAGTGTTGAAGGACCCAGTGGCAATTGATGCAGCAGTGGGACTCAGTGGCAATCGTTGCTGCAGTGAAAATAATTTGTTTGGGTTTTCCTGGGCTAGAGTAGCCAAGAAAACAAGTTGTATTAAGTTAATATGGGAGGTGGCTTATTGTTATACTCAATGTTTGAGGAATATATTTTTGCATATTGTTAATTCTGTTAAATATTGATTGTAATACCTCAACATTTGAGGAATGTTTTTCACATTGCTAATTCTGTTAAGGTTTGATATATGTTTGGTGCTACGTTTTATAGCACTTTGAAAATACCTCATGTTTATTGTAAACTAGTGGGGAGTGATAATCGGGAGAGAGTAATCCTCACCAAGACTGCACCCTCTTTTAACCTTGGAGGCAAGAGGTACTTCCGCCACCACTTCAAGGAGGTCAAGGTATGATTGTGGTCAGGGGGTGGATTGTGGCAGTAAAGGTTGAGGGCTGCCTTGGTTGCAGTGGAGTTCAGGATCTCGTGTGCCGGGAAAAGGATAGGAAGCAGAATTACTACCCTGGACTTCAGCAGGGCTGACTTTGACCTTTTCAAGCAATTGCTGGGGGAAATCCCATGGACAAGGCTGCTTGAAGGTAAAGGGGCCCTAGATAGTTGGTTGGCATTCACGGACTGCTTCTGTCAAGCTCAAGGTCAGTGCATCTCGACATGGAGAAGGTCAAGGAAGGGAGCCAGGAGACTTGTGTGGTTGGACAAGGAACTACTGGGTAAGCTCAAGTGGAAGAGGAAAGTGTACAGATCATGGAAGGAGGGACTGGCCACTTGGGAA
>NW_009728971.1:0-298 GCF_000703405.1 Apaloderma vittatum | reverse complement strand
GACTAGATGATCGGGTAGTGAGGTGGATCGTGAACTGGCTGAAGGAAAGAAGCCAGAGAGTCGTGGTCAATGGGGCAGAGTCCAGTTGGATGCCTGTATCTAGTGGAGTGCCTCAAGGGTCAGTACTGGGGCCAATATTATTCAATATATTCAATGACTTAGATGAGGGAATTGAGCGTACTATCAGCAAGTTTGCTGATGACACCAAGCTGGGAGGAGTGGCTGACACGCTAGAAGGCTGTGCTGCCCCAGCGAGACCTGGACAGACTAGAGAGTTGGGCGGGGAAAAATTTAATGA
>NW_009728970.1:356-51256 GCF_000703405.1 Apaloderma vittatum | reverse complement strand
GTCGTTGCGGTGAGCCGCACCGAGAACCGGGAGCTGGCAGAAAGGAAGCTGCTGCGGTGGTTGGTGATGTGCTCGTTTGAGTCTAAGACACAGATGCTGGGAGGAAAAAAGGTGTCTCTCAGAGCAGATATCGTCAGTTCTAATTGCTTGCGTTTGTTTGTTTGTTTTTGGGGGTTTTTTTTACCGGTTTTGTTCGTATGATTAGATTTTAACCGATCCTTTCTCTGGTTTCAGAGTAGTAATAGTTACTGAAATTTAACCCCTTAATCTTGTGTAATCTGGTGTGGTTATTAGTGTGCTGACTGTCAAGATGCAAGCCGTTTCAGGTAAAGCATTAACAGTGTCACTTCGTGCTTAAAAATATTAAACACTCTTTCTTTTCCTTGGGACTCATACCCCATAACTGGGCTTGTTCATGTCAGACATGCTGACTGTGACATCGTGTGCAGTAGATAGAGAAATGTGTTTTCCACTGGTTTGAGGGTAAGTCTGCATTAAGTTCAGTGCAGATAGCTGTGTAGAGCTGTAGCTTTGAAAAGCTGCATTTTTACCCTCTGATAAGTTTGATCTTTAAAATTCTGAGAAAACCAAAACATAATGGCAATAATCAAAAGAAATGGCAGAGTAATATTAAAGAAAAAAGGGTCTTAGTATTTTTGCTACTTGTGGCTAGGAAGCTATGACCTTTATAGTAGAACTCACAGGATTGAGAGAGTTGGAAAACAGCCATTGCTTGATGTACCTCTTTGTTGTAGAGAGGAAATCATGGTTATGCTGAAGATTTCATCTTTCCTTGCTGTTTATGCCTTGGTTGTGTGCCAGATGGACAGCTTCCAGGCAGCCCCAGTCAGGTAAGAAGCTGGTCCTGTGGCTGAGTGCTGTATCTGAATGGTATGAAAATACTTGCTATTCTTCAGGAATCTGGAAGAGAAATAGATCACAGTAAAGGAGAAAGCTGGTTTCTTTTAATGCTATTTTTGAGGATGTGGCTTTTTTTAATTTAATGTATGAAATGCCTAATGCTGTGTGTGAGAATAGTTTACATATTCACCCCAGTGAAAGATGCTGTCAATGACACACTGTGATGCATGACAAACCCCTCTCCTGTGTGTGGTTTTCTGCAGCAGTCTGGGTTCTATTCATCCTGTTTTGCTTGCCTCTGCTTAGACCTGGCTTGGAGTCCATAACAGATCGAGTGACACTCAGTGATTACGAAGCTCGGAGGTTATTAAATGCACTGGTGAAAGAATTCATACAGATGACAGCAGAAGAGCTGGAGCAAGCCTCCGAGGGGAACAGGTAAGGACTGCAGTCCTGGGGCAGGAGAAGGGCAATGGGGGGAATGGAGTGTGTGTCTGATATTTAGCAAAAGTCATCTGAGCAGACCCTCTGTAGGGTCAAGATTTTATTTTCTTGGCGTTATAACTAACTGTGGTCACCTCACTGGGAGAGAATGATACTACAGAGACATCCTAACATTGGTGTTGTGAGAATGGATTCCACCTAGTTAACCTGCTTCTGTCTGTCTTTTACAACTGAGAGTGGAGGGCGATTTGAGCTTGAATGAGGGGGTTATGTTAAAATATGGCAACAAAAGGTATGTCTTCCTAGTGGGAGTGTTAAGGGCCATTCAGTCACTCTTGGATTCTCTGTCATGAAAGTGCATGCTGTTGCAAGGCATGGAAAGTTGCTGGCAGAGGGGACGTGTTCCTTCTAATGCACGCAGAGCCACTCTGCCTCGTAAATGAAAGGCATGCAAGAGCATTTGGTTACCCTAACAGGGTTTGTATTGCAGAGCATGGTGGTGTTGTATGAGAGACCGAACAGCATGCTGAATAGAGGGGAAGTAGAACTTCCTGGCCTCTGACTGTGAGCATCCAAAAGGCTCATGAACTTGTTTTTCAACAAAGTTAAATTCATTGAAAAAAATAGTGTTTTCCTTCTGACTGCATTTGTATGAACTTTCCTGCATGGAGTGTGATATGGAGGGTTTTGTTTTATTTGTTTGCTTTTTTTTTTTTAATTGGTTTTAAGTTTTTCTGACTGTAGATACTTAGCTAGGGAAGAAATGCATGAACATGCATGTTTGTGAGTACTCTTCCTTTGGGCACGTTTGTTTTTGGTTTGTTTTTTTTTTTCCACCCTTGCAGCCTGGATAGACCTATTTCCAAACGCTGTGCCAGTCTGAGTACTTGTGTGCTGGGCAAACTGTCTCAAGAATTGCACAAATTGCAAACTTACCCTCGCACTGACGTCGGGGCTGGAACTCCTGGCAAGAAACGAAATGTGCTGAGTGACCTGGAACACGAACGTTATGCAAACTATGGGGAACCGCTAGGAAACATGTAGACCTGCTTATTTTTCCCTCTCTCCCCCTTTTTTTTTTTTTTAACCTGATGCATGTGGATCTAACATTGATTGCTAACTTTGCTATGTTATTTTGATTCTGTTTTTGACAGAGAATGTTTGAGATGGACCTAATGTTAGGAAGACAGAGAACGTAACAGCGTAACATACAAGCTAGGGGTAAAAAGAAATAAATAAAAATGAACAGCACTGCCTTGACACTTCAGATGATTTTCTTAGACCTTGATTAAAAAAAATAATTCTAAACAAGGCTTTTCATTGCTGGCTGCTAAATGTACGAGTAGACTCTTTTGTGCTTTCCCATACACTTGTTCAATAAACCTATTTTTCTATAAGGATTAGATCTGCTTGGTTTAATAACTTCTTTCAGAATGTGAGATTTCTAGGTAAGTCTAGTAAAATTTTACAAGTTGCCTTAATCTTCAAGAGAGGCAATGCCAGTAATTCTAGAAAAAGTTGGAAGAGAACTTAGACATTGAAATTAGATGCATAAATTCGTAGGTACTGGTGTAATCAGGCATGCATGCAATCCTGTTAGTAAGGATCCTCAGAAGCAAAGGAATTGGGGAAAGGCTTGTACAGATTTTCTCAAACAAACTGTTTAAAACTGAGTACTGAGCACTTCCAGGTAAGAATTTTGTGTTCTTTTCGTTTTTCCCCTCTTATTTTACAATAGACCTTTATACCTAGTATATTTAAAACTCTGATATCTTTAAAATATTTGTATTAATTCAAGACAATATAATGCAAGTGAATTGTAAATTAAGAGACAAAACCAGTTCTTCTGTTGCAGTACTGCATCTGTCTTGCAGCTGGAGGCCTGCTCCAAAAAAATTGACATTGATGTTACAAATTGTATTTGTTGGTAACATTAATAAACTGTCTCAATGCTTCTCTGAGAAGAATCCTTCCTACTGTGAGAGAGATTGTACATTGCTTTAGTAGAAAACTCAAGTGAAGGCTGTGTGAATATTTATGCCTTGAAGTCCCCATTTAGCAAGTTTACTATCCTTCCTACTGTGAGAGAGATTGTACATTGCTTTAGTAGAAAACTCAAGTGAAGGCTGTGTGAATATTGCTAAATGGGGACTTCAAGGCATAAAGTTTACTAGATGTAGGTTGAATTTTGAGCCCAGAACTGATCTTGTTGAAATCTGTGAACTACTCCCAGGGTGAAGTGCAGCAGTAGACAGAGGTCTAACTCCAGGACAGGGGGGTTCCCCCATTCCACTGAATCCATGGAAGCAGTGTGCTTGTGTGGTTCAGCTCCGAAAGCAACTGGGCAGCTGCTGTGCAGGGCAGCCCAACCAGAGCCACTGACAAAGCTCCTGTTGTCAGCAGTGCCAGGGTTTCATGGGTTTTCTGGGCATTAGGAAGCACAGGTGCTGAAGAGAGAAGTTCAGTATCGGTGTCTGGTAGTGTCTTTCAGCAGCACTGCAAACAAAACACAGCACTGAGCTTTTGGAGGCAGTGTGAATTGGTTAAATGCTCTGCACCTGGACCTCCTCAGCCTAACGACTTGCTCAAGGCAGGTAATGGCTCAGGTGTCACTGAAAATCTGACTTGGCTAAGCTTTCAGTCCAATTCTTCAAGAAAGGAAGAGCTCAGCCACCTTTTGTAAACCGAGATTGACACTTAGAAAAACATATCGACTGGTCTTCTAGAGCATGTAAGCTGTGCATGCAGAAGTTGTAAATGCTTGCTGCACAGCAAACCTGCTTTTTCTTTTACAGGAAAAATTTTTCCTAGGTATAGCATTGTTTACTCATGTTTCATTGCATGCAGAGTAGATAAGTCAGGACCTAATTCTTCATTTTCCTTTTGAAAAGCAGTGTAACAGCACAGAAGAGGGCGTGCAACACAGCCACGTGTGTGACCCATCGCCTGGCAGACTTCCTGAGCAGGTCAGGAGGAGTGGGCAAGAACAACTTCGTACCAACCAACGTGGGATCCAAGGCTTTCGGCAGGCGAAGAAGAAGTGTTCAAATATAAAAGCCTGAATGATAATGTGAATATGGTAAATGCTTTGCAATAAAGAAAATGAATTTGCAGTGCAGGCAGCCTGTGGCATTATCAGAATTGTAGTTTTACTGGATGGGGATAATTTCTGAGAAAGCAGAGCAAGTAACAGTATAAAAAAAAAAGTGTTACAAGTATAACAATAGCATGTTTGGACTGTGAGGAGCTTTTGTAGGTGTTCTGCTTAGATAACTAGCTTTGCTGTGCACTAACTACATGCAACAGTTTAGCTGGAATGATTTGCTTATATGACCAGTATCATTTAGTTATCAACATATCCATAACTCTGGATTTGTTTCTTTCAGATTGCCATGAAATTGAAAGTTCGACTTTAATTTCTAATGGAAGCAACACTTCTCCATCAATCAAGACAGACAAAAAGAAGATTAATTTTGCATCCTAATATTGAAAATGTTTTATTTAATATAAATGGAAATACTTCTGTTATGTATAGTATGAGAGAATCTAATTATTGAAGTTAAATTATTGTATATTCTTTTTATATGCAACTCTATTTCAAATAAAATGTTGACAGCATCTATTATTTATTTATCTTCCAGCTTATATTGTGATCTATGCTACTTATCCTGGCACTAGTGCCAAAACTCGGGGATTACACTGAACTGCTGCCTGGCAAGGCATATGTGTATTATATGGTGTGCTGTGCCTTGATGTAAAACACTTAACTAACATGATTGTACAGTATGTTTAAAAAAAAAAAACAAACTAAACCCAAACCAAGCACTTCAGTATTGTATCATTTGTGAATTTACACAAAATTAAAAAAAGTATTTTAGATACACTTGCATTGAGAAACTGATTTTTCATTTGAACACACTTACAGAAACATTTGGCACTAACCCAGCATCATTGCAGATCAGAGGACCCATTGATCTGCTACAGCCTTATTAACTATAAATACTAGGATCTGAGTAAAAGGTTCAGAGCAAAGTATAACTACTTCATATGTATTCATAACGCAGTAACTCAAAAAGACACAGCTTAGTGAGGCTTATGCTAGAAAAATTAAAAAGCCACAGTTACATTTACTAAGACCATAGAGAAAAACTTCTTCATGGGTGGGTTAAGACTAAATGTTTTTATACAGGATGTAGTTCAGATGAAATGGTCTAACATGCTTTGTAGATTTTTGACTAAGGTTGAAAAAAGGGAATTGGAAAAGGAGCTATGGAAATGTAGTTTATTTTAAAGTAAACCTGAAACAGAGTCTATTTAGGGATCAGGGATAAATAATTAGAATGAGTGGAGAAGAGGGTAGCTGGAAGCAATCCACAGACCTCTTACGTGGTGCTGCCAACTTCCTTCTCAAAGCTGCTGCTGTTTCAGTTTAGTAGCTGAGTCAGATACTTTTTTAGGTTTGTTTTGTGCTCCACAGCTGGACACTAAACTCTGCTTCAGCAGTTTGGATGAAGATCACCTCGCTGTGCAAAGCAGAGGTTAGGGCTCTCATGATATTTCTGTCTGTCTCTGCTGCAGGTGTAAGAGCAAAGAGAGAAGCTGGTCACCGAGATGTAGACGTAGCCACGAAGGCCGTCCAGTGACAGCGCTTCTATGACATACTCAGCCGTGGCTATGGTTTTACTCCTTGGGGAACATTTCAGCCCTGGTAAGTTACTGTACAAAGCAAACCTTGTAGAAGATACAAACTGCTTTAGAGGGAAAAGTTATAGTGTCTAAATGGGCAAAGGAGGGATGTTCAGACTTGGCTTGCAAATCTGTTGCCCAGAGATGGTCTAGTGCTTTTTCCCTTTTCCTCTGAAGTACCTGAGATTGCCCACAATGGGGTGTGCTGTACCCTCCTGGTGAACCACTGGCCTGTGTTTGGGTTAGACTCGACTCCCAGTTTTGGAGCCTGGAAGAATTTTTCATCAAGCTTCGGCTATTTTCCCCTATTTTCCTTTGCACAAAACAGAGGCTTATACACCGAGATCACCCGGCTACCTCAATAACACCTTTCCCTGTCACTGCAGGTCCTCTGGCTACAGGTGACAGGCTGTCTCATGTTTTCCCTACTGCAGCCCTCGACAGCTTAATCTTCTCCGAGATAAAATGCCTAAACAGTACATATATATGTGTAATTTAATGATTCATATCTGATAAGAAGCCAGGCAATGTTCATGGGCCCTTCTGGCTTTAAAGTCGTAGGTGTTCAGGGAGTTTATTTTTTCCACTTACAGCCATTGTCTAATGAGAGACACCTGAGGCTGCTTTACATAATTATATGACAGCCATGGTGCCCATCTCTTCTAAAAACTGTTACTCTTTCTTTTCAGTTTGACAAAGTTATGCATTTTGTTTTGGCAGCCATAGGGATTTCCCTAGCCTAATGTTCTATGGCAAATCACAAACCTAACATGTAGAACAAATTCCAGTAACTGTGGTGCTGGATTTTGCATTGTTCTGATTGCAAAAAGGTTGGATGAAGCTTTTGATATGTTTTTTTGTTTGGCTTGTTGTAGCGGTTACTTTCATACGTCATGATCTATTTCGGTTGTATCTTCTGTCTCTTTTCTCATTAAGATTTCTGTCTGCACAGCAATGCAATACACTCACCAGATAAATAAGCCTGTAAAGGACAGAGGACCATAGCACTATGGAAGCAAGGGCAAATAGCAAAAAAGGTGAGAATCTTACATCCCCACTAGAAGCTTGTCGATTGCTTTGACTGACTTTGTGAACAAGTGGAAGAAATTGGTTCAATTTTTTAAGAGTGCTTGATAGTTCTTTATAGTATTACCCAAACTTGTCAGCTCTTAAATAACCCCAAACTTCTACCCCAGAGAAAATCTATTTTGGAATTAGCATTTAATAAGGGAAAATATGGTTTCTAATATACTTACTTTTCCATTTTAATTACATTGCCATTCTAAGCATGCTGAAAGCTGGCAGAAAATGTAATGCTGCTGCAGTATGTGTGAGTGGTGTCAAACTCAAGTCACTTAGTATTCAGTGAGCCAAGACAATACGGATCAGTCACGCATGAGTGTTTGTATTCATGTTTACAAGGCAGCATCACAATGCCTATAGTTTGGTTCTGATGCTTTTAGATGCTTGTCAGTGTGTGATTTCTTTAGCAAATAGGTTTTGGTTTTTTTTAAACTGTGTGCAAATGAAGGCGTTAGGAGTGTACTTGGCAAGTAAAGACGTAGGGGGAAGAAATATCTGAGAAAGAAAGGTTATGAATTTTGCCCAGTCCTCTGCTCAAGCTGCTGGGAAGTGAAGAAGCACCATCTTCTGGCCAGTGAAAAGCCCAGTGAGGGCACACAAGGATCCCTCTCAGGTGGGGTATTTACCCACCAGCTCTTGTTTTTATCTTGCTGGCGGGTGTAGCTTCTGGATGGGCATGGGCTGGGTGAGCAGGGTCACCCACTGGCACTGGTGCCATCAGGCAAACTCACCTGCTCGCCTCCTGGAGCAGGGAGTGGGATGGGGACACACTGCCTGCCAGACACTCCAGGCATTTCCCTGAGAGGCCACAGTTCACATTAGAGCCCAATGAATCCCAATCAAGTGTATTGTGGGGAAGCATGACAGCACCAGTGTGGTGACTTCCATGTGGACAGGCAGATTTTATCTATGGAAGAGCCTCAGTAGCTCAAAAGTGCTTTTTAGCATGTCACCCCTCCTACAGAGGCTTAAGAAGACAATGCTGCTAGTGACATTTTTGAGTGTATGTTTTTCAAGCGAGGTTTTTACTCTTAGTTAACACAGTCTGTTCCTCCTAGGCTGGAAAATTCTTTATCATTCTATAGCTAAAGATACTATCTAAGTGTTAAATGGGTTACGAAAATGAGTATTTATTTGTGTTCTTAATATAATAGAAGCAGAGAATTAAATGGAAAAAGGAAATAGATCTGACCTTCAAATGTTGGAGTTGCAGAGTTCAAATGAAAACTGTCTTAGTTTTCATTTAAAAGACTTACAGATAAGCAGATCACACCAAGCCATTTGAAGCACTTACATATATTGGCAGTGAGGTCAAAGGAGTTTTCATAAACTTTATGCATTGGCTATTTCTACTTCAAGCATATTCCTAATAAGGCTGCAAACTTCAGTGTGCAAAAGATTTGTTTGCTTTATGTGAAGCTGGCTTTTGCTCCTCCTTCCTAAGGTTCTCAGAAGACACAAAATGACTGTATTGTATCTTTTTCCACTACACAGTGGCACAGCTATGTGTTATCTTGCTCTTCGGATGCCAAAGCATTAGTTTTGTATTTAAATAACTGAAACATCTTTGTGACTGAAGCTCTTTGTAGGATTAGTGTTTCTATTCAGTTTTTCCAATGACTTTCTGAAAAGCGATGGAATACCGCCCTACAACAACAGCATCTATAGCTGCAGCACTGGAAACTAAAAGCTGTAGCACTATGTCCTGTCTCTTGGTGGCACAGGTTGCCAGTGTCCCCCTAAGAGAAAAAAAAAACAGCCCGGGTAGCCTCAGGGTCTCTGAGACACTCTAAGCACCAGTATTTCCCCATACCGGAATTTTTATTGCTTATTTGAGCATTCCTTGCAACTTTTACAGAAGCTATGATCTATAGGCTGCCACTGGGACCACTCTGATGGTATGGCAGGGGGGATTTGAGGTAGAGCCCCTACTCGCACAAAATGTTAGTAATTTGGCAGATAAAAACCACTTCTGGTTCAGGAGTTCTTGGTGACACATCAGGATAAAAGGTGACCTGAGCTGTCTCTCACAGCAAGTCAGCTGTGGCTGTCCTGCCCCGTTGGCCCTCCTAAACCGCGCAAGAAAGCCCCTTTCTCCTGCGGGCTGTGAGATCTCTAGCTATGGACACTATGCTTACATTTTTTTTTAATAGGCATATTTCCTGCCCCATCCAGGTTTTACTCCCTAATTAGAAATTCAGCCTGGTGGGGCTTCACAAAGTACAGCCTCCAGCACACTGCTTAGAAAACGCTGTGATTCGTACATCAGGTGCATTTTGTTGTGTACCTTTTTATTTAACTTTGCAATTAAGTCAGACTAAGAAGTAATACCCTGTGTGTCTCACAACTCAGGTTTGTTTCTCAAGATCGGTATACCCAATTCTTGAAATTCAGGTGACATTTCTTTACAGCACCCACGGAGGACCCTGGATTGATATAAATACAATGTGTACCTATAGCACCTGTTTATATTGCTACAGAACTATGAAGTGCCTTTAGCGGAAATTAAAATCTAGACTAACATTTTCATTTCTTTGATTCAGTCTCAGGTAAAAATTATACCTGAGAAGAAGAGAGGAGAAGGCGTTTCACTTTGTTTTAGTAAGTTTTCAGTGACTGCATAGAAGTTAAAGCTATATAAAGGCACTCCAGTTGAGACTGATTGGTAAATACATCTTCTAGAAGCTAGAGGGCATAGGAGACACAGAAAGTCTCTGGTATAACTCGGTTGCCAAGAGGCGTGGGTGAGTCAGAGTAACTTTGTGTTGCTTTCACGTAAAATGGCACTTGCTACTCAAGTTCAGACTGCTTTTTTTCTCTTTCGAAAGAGAAATGACTGAAACACATGAACATCTTCCTGGATTTTTAGCAGTTTTGCAGATAGTCTAAAGGAAAATCAATTACTTGTACGGCTGTTGATTGAAATGAAGATGTCAGAATCCGCTTCTCATTTTTAATCCGGCATAGTTAAGTATTAAGTTTATATTCTGCAGGAGCTTCTATTACTAACCATTAAAATAGAAAGCTATTCGTAATTCTTTTAATGGAAAAAGCAAAAGGTAGGTCCATGGACATAGGAACATTGCTGTGAAATGGAATAACCATAGACTTCAGAGTTTCACTTGTCTAGCTGGTCTGGTCAAAGTATTTCATAACTCTTGGTTGCCCTTACATAGTATTTCTGTGACAGCGAAATCCTGCTGTGTTTCATGTTACAGTCCATGTGTCTACTAGTGCAATACCTGGGTGAGAGGGATACTGGCAGACTCTTTGCAGTATAGACCAAGCCTTATTTTGTTTGCATTTTGAGAATAAATTTTACAGAGCTTACCCTAAATGTGTAAGAGGAACAATGCATCCCAAGCTGCTCTTTGGAAGACCTCCCCAAATTCTGGTGTGTTTTGGTTGCAGCTCAAAGTAATATGATGAGAGAATTGAACTTTGCAACAGCCTGTAAAGGAGACAAGCTGTACATATTGATTTATTTATGCTGAGTTTCTCAGGTCAGTTGACTTTCTCTGTCAAACAGAAAATCAAAGATACCATGAGTCTGTAGGACTCCAGCGTCAAAGAAAAGATTTCCTCCAGCCTTTGCGAACTGCTGCATTTTCCTCAGGTTTAATTCCTGAAGCCAGATGGATGCTGACCCATGGGATGATATTCCAGTAAAAAACTGGGACTGGTAGGGTAATGAAACTCCACTGAATTATTCATTGGGTCCTGAATGATGCAGGTAGAGTTACTTATAGTGAACACCGCTGAAGATGAGAGCAGCACAGCCCTGCCTGTGCAGCCCGCCTGGCCTGTTTTCTCAGGTAGGCATGTGCAAAACTGAATACCTTGTAGAAATGAATTGTTGGTAGCTGTCCATTACTCATCTAGGAACAGTCAATCTAATTCCAAAAAAGCAGTTAAGTGCATTCTCCCGTGCCATGGACATAAAATTAAAAGCACATTCAAGTGCTTTGCTGAAAAGCAATGGACTTTTGCACATCCTTAAAGAGAAGCACGTCTTCAGGCTTGCTGGCTCCAATCTGATGATACCTCCTAATAAATGTGACAGATAAATACAGAAAGACAGAATACATCAACACAGAGCTGGTTCCAAAAACTGGTGTGTACAAGTACCGTAATTTTAGCCCATGGAGCATTTTTCCAGCTGGCCTATGGAAGCTGAGGAGCTGTACATCAAAAAGGTAGGTACCTCGAGGTACGGTAGTCATACTGCTGTCACGGTTTACTAAAGATCAGCCGTGTGTTAATGTCCTGAGCAGGGAAGTTGAAGGAGAGTGTCCAGCACGGGCAGAGTGAAGAAAGCTATAATTATGAGGCCAATTGTGTCTATAAAACTGAACTTGTCTTTCAAATAAAAATTACTGGAAGGTTTATTTTTGGGTGATGTTGGGAGGGTTTTTCTGCTGAAGCCTACTGATGGTGGTAGTGAGTGAATCAGTGTTTCCATCTATAGTCCTGGAGGAAAGATTACATTTGGGGGAGTGGGGCTGAAGAACCCCCCCTATAGGATAATTTGAAATCAAACTCATCCACCTTCCTGAAAGAAAGTTTCTTCTTTGAAAACCCATTACAAACTTTGGTAGAGGCAATAAAACATTCAAAATTACTGTATAACGGTCTGATTGCTGGTATCCACTCATGGGAGAGACACACTGGTAGGGAGAATCATGCTGTCCTTTCAGATTTGTGCAGGGCTTGAACGTGGTAGTGATGAGTAAGAAAATCCAAGAGCAAAACTGTGGTGATACCACAGGGTTTAAGAAACACGCAGTGCCATGAGCGCTGAGAAGTTAGAAAATACCATTCCCTGACTGCAATATGTACTGTGTACTGAATGAGGCAGAACCTTTTAGACAAAATAGAATATAAGCATGTAAGTCAGGGCAGAACTTTGAGTTGTGCAATAACAAATCAAGGAAAAACTAGAGTACTCAAACTCTGCTGTGTGTGACTTTGCACCTTAAACAATATCTTTTTAACATTGCATTAGTAGAAAAGCTAAGTATATAGTAATATGCAGATTAATTTAACACAGCTGATATCCCATTTTAGATGTCTGGCTTCCTTCTGATGGTGTTTACTGCTAAGAGCTGTCGTACTACTTGAAATTCCCTCAGAACAAGGTACAGATGTTACTTTACCACCGAACATCACAGAATATTTTTTGTCATCCTCCAATGTTTTTAAAAAATATAATTTACAATTAATTACAAAGTTTTTCCTGTTCATTAAAATGAAAGGAAAACTTATTAGGATGCCTTGTAATCCTAGAGTAATATTTAGCAAAATAATCCAGTGCTTTGTCCTAAGAAGCCAAAGGGTTATTTACTTTGCTACAGGAGATCTAAGCATATGGCCATCGGAGTATGTGCCTCTGCTTAAAGGCATTTTTCTTCCTGATAGTCATTTCAAGAAGAATGACACATGGTTAGTCCTAAAAATGCAGGGGTTTGATTTAGTACAATATTATTAACTACATGCAGTAGAAGACTGCTGTCTTTGCATTCTCTCTAGCAGATACACACACCACCTTTGCTAGCTCTGTTTGATGAGACCGTGTTGCTAGACAGAGGCACGGGAAAGTTCTAGTGTAGTTCCTTGAAATTATGTGTATTTATGTCTTGCGACTGTCACAGGCCTCCTCCTTCCTGCCTGATGCCTGGAGCTACCTACAGTATTGGAGTTTGGTACTTTATTCTCTGGCCTTGACTTCTAAGAGATCATAATGTATAGGGAGCTTCACTGGGAAACCACTTATTCTAAAAGGTTATATACTCATGACTTCTCCTGCACAACAGGCTTGAGATTTTTGACTTGATTTTTTTTGTGATATCTTTGTCTATAGGGCTGAAATAGGATGATGTTTAGTTACTGCTTCTCTGAACTTTTGACATTTGCTGGCTGTTTTCTGTGTTATTCCCTATTCAGTCCAGATGTTTCTGCACATGAGCCGCCCAGCCATTCAGTTTATTTTTTCTGGATGGCAAAGCCTTAATTTTGTCTTGTGATGGAGGACATTTGAATGTGGAAACCACCCATTTTTTGTGGAAGGACTCCAGTGGTTCTGGCATTCTTGCACGATTGGATGTGGTTACCAAAAGCCATGATTTTCAACTGCTGCATTAAAACTGACCTTGGTAGAGGTTACACAGCATTTATCCAGGCTGCTTTGGGTGCACTATTGTGTGTTCCCAAGAGACTGTAGCTCAGGCTCGTGGAAATCTCACAGAATGGCCCATGAGATTATTGAGACTCTTCTCAGTCTGTGCTTGACTGATATTCCTGCAGCCTGTGCTCCCAAGCTTTGATGTTTTAAGCCCAAATGCAAATCTGTTCCTCCTTGAGATGTATGTTGAGAGAGTTACACTCTGCTTAAGTTTGACTTGGTAGTATTGTCAAAAAAGAGATGCTGAAAATGAGTTCGTCACTCCAGGTTTCCAACCAAGATCTGCACCCAGCAGGTCTCACTGGGATGAGGGAGCCAGGCTGAGTGCTGCGGCCGTAAGCAAGACAAAATGGGAAGATTTTTCAGAAAGGCCGACTTTGGGCTATTCTGGCAAAACTCCTGTTAAACTCCTTGGTTTGGGCCACAGGGCTTGCAGGGGTGGGAGGAGCATGAAGAAACGTGGCCTTCTCCTCAGAGCAGTTGGGCGAAGTGAAAAGCTGGGTTTCCTCTAACAGCAGTGGATTTCTCCATTGCTTGTACAACACATTTTACATTATTAAGTTGCTGGAATAATTACATGAAGAAGGCAGGAAAGGAGAAAGGAAGCTCATGTTTTTTAGTCGGAGGATTAAGAGCAAATTAAAGCATCAACCATGCAAAGGATTTGGCTGTGTGCCTCACGGCGGGCACTGCCAGTAGTGCCATTGCTGTGGGGGCAAGACAGAGCAAGGCTAAGCAGATAGAGAACACACGTAAGTGAGAGTATTTAAAAGTAAAACAGGAAGAGATAGGGCTAAAATCCAAACCTTAAATTCAAAGAAGGAAGATTATTGTACTTCTTCCCTCCCCAAGTTTTTGGGAGGCCAGTTCTGACTACTCGCTGTATGGAGCAAGAAATGTGCTTTAATCTTGAAGGAATTTGGGATGCTATGTAATTTGCATTGAATGAAATGAGAAAGAGAAAAAAAAATCCAGGCTCAGCAGAAAGGATAGATTTTGGTGTGTGAATGCAGTTGCAGGATGCAACCACATCAGGTAGGCAGGGGAAAATACAGCATGTTGGTGGCACCATTAGGAGTGCTAAGGCACGCTGGTATCAATGCCAGTGTATAATGACCAGTCTGAGCCTTAAAATGAGGACAATTAATACCAGATTCCTGGGAAGGTGGTGGAATTTGCCAAGCACCCGAAAAAACAACCAGACCATTTTCAGGTCCTGATCGTTTCCTAATGAACTGCTTGACCCCCAGGGCCTATAGCAGTCATCAAAGTCTGCCCTTGCAAAGCCTGTTAGAATAGTTCCATTCAAATACAGACATAATTACACCTCTCCTCACAATATTACATTTCAAATATTCTCTCAGTAATCAGAATCACTGCAGTGTGTGAGGAGTGAAGAGCTCCTTTATCCTTACAGTAGAAAGCATCTGAACTGTTCCGAGCTAAAGAGGGTTTATAATGGGAATGGGTTATAGAAGAGGCTTTGAGGCATCGTCACAGTCACAAAAAAGGCATGAGCAAATCTGAGTCTGAGAGCGAGCAACAATGCTGTCCCTTCACTGAAAAATGCTCTGATGGAGAGAGTGAGAGAGAACGAGAATCCCCTTCCTCGCCCACAGAAAATCACAGCTACAGAAAAGTTGTTGTATATTTCAGTTTGTTCCCATGGTTTTAATCTTCTAACTTGCTCTAATTGTTCCTATTCAAGGCTGATTTATGTTTGGCAACTCTACTTTAAAAAAATGTTCCCATTAACTGAACAACACTCATGCTTACAGGCAAGACGAGGGTACTGCAATGTGTTCAGATGCAATGTGAACCAGTCATCTGGCCAAGCTTCCCATGAAAATATCTCTGATGCTACCTACGGCTACTCATTTTTTCATATTTGCAATAGGCCCTTCATGAAGAGCAGAAATGTTGACTCAAAAGGGGTTTCTTCCAGCTTATTTCACAGGGGATTTTGTTGGTACTAATAGTTTATTTAACAACTGCATGTTTTTCACATAAGCAGTACATAACACAATAGTAAACCTGTAAGAAATTTCAACCAGCTGTGCTGTGTTTTGCCACGACATTCAGAGCTCTGCTTTCCCGAAAAGAGTATGAGCTTCTGTCAGTCACACTCAGTGTCCTCACACTGGCACGGTCCCTTCACAGGTAGGAGTAGGACACGTCTGACAGCTGTGTAAAGAGGAAAGTCTGTAAAATCCTAACAACTCATAGATACTAAGTTCTTACAAGTTTTATCAAAATCAGCTTCCAGGTGGTTTCCTACTAAAGGAACCAAGTGAGGAACTCACTGCTGCCTTTTGCAGAAACTGCCAGTCACTGTGATGTGGAGATGAGCTCGAGGGCTCTGCATATTTAAAATGGAGAATTACTGGTGACCGAGCGATACACTTATGAGTGTTACTGCAAGAAGCTTTACTGAAGCAGCTTGCAAAGTTTGAGAACTGTAACCATGCACAGAAACAAGCTGAGCGGCGTTGACCGAAGCCTGTAATTTATGAGATTAACAGTTTGCAGAGATATGGTTTAGTACTAAGTGAGGGTTGCTAACTGAAAAAAGAAAAATATTGTTCCATAGATATCGCCTTGTCTAATGATATGCAGGATTTATTTAAAGTGGAGACTAGTCTGCTTTAAAAAAATTGTAGTGGGTGTGTCAGTCTGAGTGCATTTACTGTTGGAAGCACTAGATTCCCACATACGGTATCATTTAGTTATTTTTAAAATATTTAAGAAAGAATGCATTTCTTGATACTAAATTGTCTTTGATAAAGTACAGGTGATCCCAGGTTATGTCTGTGGTGCTATCAAAGTATCATTTGGCATAATGAAGAAAATTTTATATGCCCCATGGTCATTAGTATTTCTGAGGAGAGTAACGAGAATGGGCTGAATACCAAGGATGTTGTGTGACGGTTACTCCATGGAAAGGGCTCAGGCTCGGCATGGCAAAGGAGGGAGCTGGAGCTACCTGGAAGCCATCCAGGATGGTTCTCCTGGTCCCACTCGGTCTCCAAGTAGTGGACACTGTGGGAATTTGGTTTCTTATGAACCCGCTAATGAAAAGTGGCAGATGACAAACCCCTGCTGGAATTTTTTCCCGGTTTTGATTAACCTCCGTATAGATATTATTTTAATTAAAATGATCTTGACAGCACCTAGGAAAAAGCTGTAGGGGTTGAAACAGCAATTAAATGTGTTGTCAAAAATGATTAGCAGCCTGGTAACACAGGAAGGAAATTAACATTCTGACCAATAATGAAACAGTAATCTTAATCCAGAGGTTTTGTCTCTCAGGAATTTCTTGAAATGGATGGATTTTGGAGACCAGGCAATTTTAGAAAAAGACAGTTAAGCAATAGGTGCCATAAAGCATCTCCATTTTAAAAGTCAATGTCGTACTGGTGTAATAGTGGCTGACAGCCAGCCAGCAAGAAATGTGGTGTTAATTAGACATTAATAATGGTGTGTGTGCAAAACCTTGACTATTTTCCTCAATTTTGAATATCAGAAAGATTGAGAATTTCCTTCAGTATTGGATCCTGAAGGTGGACTTTAACAACAATCCACACCATTGCTGGTTGCCTAGTTTGGGTTGTCCACTGCGGAGGGAAGGCATGGAAATGCTGGCAGGCTCTTCACTGTTGTGAGGAAAATAGGATTTGAGAGCCTTGGTTTCAAGATTATGTCACCCTGAGTCTTTAACTGCTTGGGAGCTGCACTGAACATGTAAAGTCTTTTGGTAAATGGCAAAGTCACTAAATCATGGTGTTTCGATTACTCTAAAGGCACTGTCCATCCTTTGGATGAATGGACACATTTGGGCAGGCACAAGGGAAACCAAACGCTCTCCGCCAGCCCAGGTTGGGAGGAGCAATCCTCTCTCCAGGCACACCAGGCTTGGGAGGGCAGATGGAGCTGTGGTGGGTGCAAGGACCAGGCTGCTTTGCCCAGCGTGCTCAGAGGGACTCAGTGGGAAAGGTCACTCAGGAAGGAGTAAACTGTAAAAACTTTACTATAGGAGAGGGTGCCAGGCAATGAACTAAAGGTTGGACTGAAATGGCTCCTTGGGAGAAGAGAAATGGGAATAGTCCATCAGCAGGCACCAAGCAGGTCAGATGTAGGCAGGCTTATAGGACCTGGGAGTGAATGAAACTCATTATCCAGAAACTTTCAGTGAAAAATGATGCTGAAGAACGTTTATGTCTTCCTGGGTACTCCTGTGGTGCTACCTGAGGTAAAATGCTTCTATACATGTTGCAAGGGTGAAAGATTAACAGGGAACCCTGTAACTAAGAATTAAATGAAGAAATTCAACTCCTCTGTGAGTAAGAAAAGAGCTGACAAGTTCAATAAAGTTGATCCTGCCTTACCCTGCCTCCCCAAACGTAGTCTAAGCAGAGCCGCATCTTGGTAGTTAAGGGTTTCCTTTTGCCCTTCTGCTCCCACCCCTGCACCCCTGGTCATGCTCTTCTTCACACTTACTTGAGCCACTCTCAGAAAACATGAAGATTAAAGGATGAGATGATAGCATGTCACATTCCTGGTCAGGGAAACCTGCACAGTAACGTGCCTGAGATGTTTCAAAGGGAAGCAAGTCTCCTCCCCTGCTGAGGCTTTTATAGCCTGTTGTCTTTTCTGGTAATGTGTGTGCATCCATTTACAGTGTGCACCACCTATGCAGAGGCTTTTTTCCCCTCCCTTTTTCATCCCTAAAAATAAAATGAATCTCTTCATTCAGTTGAAGCTGTATCTCACAAGCTGTGATTTGAAGAAGAAGATAGTAAGTAGCAAGATGTTAAAGAAAGAGCTTATTTCTTGCTTGCTTTCTGATAATACCCAGCAGTACAATAAGACTGGATCCTATTAGACTAGCAACTAATTCAAAGTATAATAAGAGATATTCCCTGTGCCAAGGACATTCACACTATAAGGAAAATTGAAACATCAGAGCAAAAAAAGCCACATGTAAGTATGGAGAACCAGGGAACAGGGGGACAGAGAGCGCTTCTTACCTTCTCTGCTGAAAAAGGTAAAGTTCGTTCCTCACAACATTCTGAGCTATGGTTACAGCTGACTCCTGTCTTCTGGTGCATGTGGATGAATGCTTTGACCTGAGGGGTGATGGCAGCCAGGACCAGCTTACTTCACAGACTGCTTCAGGAGAAATTTCTGCACTGAAGGAGTTGCTTGGAAGGTGGCACAGCAGGCAGCGGTGGCTGGAGAAGCCCTAAGACTGACCGGCAGGTTGAGGAGGTTGGAGCAGAGAGGAGAAGGTAGTGGGGACAAAAGTTCGAACTCCTTGATGATCACAGAGTTTTGGGAAATTCAACTAAAAGCTTCCCTTGTGAGGAAAGCCTTATGTTTGGGATGCTCAAGGCGTTGGTAAAGATGTACACTGAGCTTCAGTGTCAGCTGCCAGACTGAACGTACACAAGAAATGACCCTAGTTTCTTATTGATATAATAAGAGTAAAAATTAAATGCAACAGAAGTGAAACATATAATTTCCAAGATATTTTCATACTTCACAAAGTCAGAGGTTTAGAAGGCTTATTTTCTAAGTCGGCAATAGGCAAAATTGGAAGTACTTCTAAGGAAACACCTGTGTTAAACAAAAACAATAACATACCAGACATAACATGGGTGGTAAACCAAGTGTTTAGCTTTCCACATAATACCATTTTTTTAAAAAACTAAAATTATATCATTAGAAATGATAAGCCTGCATTTTTTGAAAATGTGTTGTTGTCCCACCACTCTGGACAACAATGCTGTCTTAAAAAAAAAAAAAAAAAGTCTTTCATGACTTTCTTCCAGTAAACGACATCTGGATTTTTAACCTCATTGAGAGTTTTTATTGTGTTTCTATATCAGACTGTGTTGTAATGGAATTGTTATTTATTTCTATATTTATCCATTTTCTCCTTTGTGGACAGTCTTACTTTTAACAGGGTCTTTAATTACATTCCCCTACTAGCTGACCACTACAAAAATTGAAACCTCACCACAAATCTGTAAAAATGTTTCCACTTGCATTGGGAGACAAAAATAGAATAATTCCATGTCTTTTTGGACGGATGCCTAGCTGAAACTATGCAGGGTTTGACTGACAAGAGGATGTAGTCTTTGCTGAGAGCACTTTCTTTAAGGTCCTTTTTAGTCCTCAGGAACATTTCAGTAGATGAATGAAGAGAGGATTTATGCCGGTTTCCCTTCATTTCGGTTAACTTTGCCTGCTTTTTTGTAACTTTTGTCTTCTGCGACAAAATCTTTTCAGCTCCTCTGGCTTACTGAGTATCTAATCACAAGCTGGTAAGTAGTAACTTCAGGAGTTTTGATTTGAAATGGCACTCTATTCTTTTGTGTACAGCTGTGGTGGAAGAATAAAACCCCTTTATGCAGCTAAGCAAAAGCAGAATTATTTAAATGCTCAGTGTTCGCCAGGGTTATAACTGTGTAGTCTTTCAGTGGTGGATAAATACAGTTAGCACATAGCTCAGCCTGCGAGCACAGTGAAGAGACTTTACTTGAGTAAGTTCGGAATTATTTTGCATCTGAGTGAGCTCTCCTCACTGTGCTGCTCGGCACTTTTTCCGTTTCCTGGGCAGTGTGGATGGGATCTTACAAAGCACAGCAGGTAACTGGCTGCTTCAGCTAAAAAAGCAGAAAAAGCGTATTTGTCTGTATATGCAGAAAGAAAACGAGAACAAATGGTAATTAGTATCTGCTGGTAGTATTTGTCCATAGTCTCAGAGTTATCTGTGAAATTCAGTCCATACTGACAATCTGTAGGTGTGTTAAATGTGATATTTAGGCAGTCAAGCAACTTCTTCTGTTGATGCATTTGGGACTGGAACTTTCATATGCTTTGAATGTAAAAAAGGAGGTGAACGTGTATGTGTTAATGCAGTTTTTCAGAATGCTTTCTTCTGCTGTTCAAGATGTATTTCTGTATCTTAGCGTAATTTTTTATATTGTTACTTTACATTGAAACATATCTTCATTTTCTGTGAAATGAAGTCTGTGGAAAGTGAACATAGCTCAGCCTTAAGGCACTTATTTCTGTGTTTCTAAAATTTGCGTACACTGATGCAAATATTTCCTCTCGGAAAGGGAAAGCTATTACTGGGTTAGATACTTTTTTTTTTCACTTGAACATGTGGCAGTTTCTACAGACAAACTGAAAAAGCTGTAATGTTATATCTATGTTTTTTGTTTAAAGTGGTTTATGTCCAGATGGGGTGTGGAAGTGTGTTGGCAGTGTAAAGACAGCTGCACCAAGTTCCTCCTAAAACAGGGCCATTTTCACGTGAACTTTTTTATTCACTGTTTTTGATTCCCCCCCCCCTCTTTAATTATTGAAGCTGATAGATGCTAGAATAACAAAAAATCTATTTTATTTTGTATAATATAAACACATCAGGTAAAAATCCCATACATATCTGAGGTTTCGTATTTTAAAGATTTCTCCATAGAGATGAATATGTATGATGAGCCTCACTGGAACTGGTTGACACAGGAATATGACATTCGCTTCAAAATTCTTTGCAGCTTCACGTTGCAGGTATTCCAGTTCTTGGACAGTTTGGGTTTAGATTGTTTGCTGAAAATCTCAGTAAGAAACCTGTGTTGGAGGTTGAAATTATGCTGCACCTGCAGGATGAGACAAAATTGAAATATTTTGTGTATTTAGTAAGTCTACATGACTGTATGTAGGGAAGATACTTGATAGACTGAAAATTAGATTATACATTTTTAACACTTCACTATCCTCTCTAGTTTGTTTCTTCTTTTTGGTAAAGAGGAAATCAAAATGTTTGTTTGCTTCTTTTGTACACCCTTGTACTCTCTAACATGGCTTTAAATCTCCATCGATGTCATATGAGGTAAAATGTGTAACAAAGCATTAAGGGAAACGGGGTTAAGACATGCGATGTCTAATAAAGGGTGTTAGTATTTGTTGTCAGTCATACTTTGGCCTGTGTACATTTTTTTTCCAAAATACACTAACATTGCTCTTGCTGTCTTTACAACCATCATTCTGTGTGCAGATGTGTTTTTCCCCATTCACCTTTTTATATTTTATTTTTTGAATGCCAAATACTTAATGTTCTGTTTCTGGCAGAAAGTACTGGTGATGAAAGAGGAAATAAAATGAGCTTGAAGCATGTTGCTGGAGAGGCATATACAGAATGGCACAGCCATGGAAAGCTTTTTTTTTTTCTGCAGGAGTTGTGTACCAGTCTTCATACCAACTTAATGAACACAGGAGGAAGCACATATCTTTCTTGGGCCTGGAAAGCAAATGTGTACTCAGGAGTGCAAGGTTTACTACCAGTAATCAGCTAGAGCAGCATGAGCGCCCGTTTGCCAACTTTTTTTTTGCCTCCTGTGTACCTGGCCCAATTAACTCCATTCTTCATTCTTCAATCATCTCCCCAGGTGGCTATCTGGTCTTAATGGGCCATAAAATGGGTGGCTCTGGTCCATATGGAAGTGCCTTGTGGTGCAGGGGGTCTCGTGACCCTTTGGAGGGGTCCATGAGAGAGTCAGAGGTGGCAGTGCTGTCTGAAAGGAAGTTCAGAGGATGAGTACCCGTGTTCTCTTCCGCATTGCTGGAAGAGTCTCTCTGAATAGCGTAGGTCCTCAGAGGAAAGCTAGATTGGGAGAGGTGCACAGGGGACCCAGCAGAGTGAAGTTCTGTTCAGCACAAAGGGAAGAACTTCAGCTGGGATTAGATACTGTTGTCCTTATCTCTTAAGCAAGAAGATTTCTTCCTTGCTTCTCCCTCCCTCCCTTCCTCCCTAGTGGTGATTAACTGTAACTTTTCTAATTAGACTTCTAAACGGATTGTGCTTAGTTGCAAGTGCCAAGTAGCTCAATTGTTTCCCTGCTATCCCTCCTATGTTTTCTGGACTCTAACCATGGCCCATGGGGAGGGAGATAGCAGGGGACAGACAGTCTGGTGAAGGACGCGCACTCTGCAGACGTCAGAGTCCAAAGAAAAATCCCTGGGAAGCCCTGAAGCTCCGCAGGGAGGGAGAGCACCTCGTGCTGGGAACCCAGCAGAAGGAAAGAGATCCACAGGTTTTGGTAGGTTCATACTTGAAAATGCATTGCATTGTGACCCTTAAAAGAGATTAGAGATAGTTATTAGTTCATTTCTACCCCTTCATGTTTATTTGAGTAGGTGCTCTATATTACGTGGCAATAGTATGCAAGTGGCTTTCTACAGTATTTCATAGAAATTGTGTAGAGCCAAGGA
This sequence comes from Apaloderma vittatum, assembly GCF_000703405.1. Lineage (NCBI taxonomy): Eukaryota > Metazoa > Chordata > Aves > Trogoniformes > Trogonidae > Apaloderma > Apaloderma vittatum. The sequence continues at coordinate 28,722 of NW_009728970.1, read as the reverse complement.
ATGCATTTGATTGCACATACGTATTCCTCAGGGTCTTCCATGATGATGTGCTCAAGCTCAGGATATTGTCCAAAGTGTCAGAATTGAAACTGTTGATTGAAACTGGAGTAGATCAGATTAAAAGACCCAGGACTCTGCAAAACTTTATGGCTAAGCAAACTTCTTAGATCCTGTCTTTTTTATGTGCATATTTCTGAGTGTACCTTTGACATCTAGGCACTCCTATATTGATCCTGTTAGCTAAAGAAAGAGGTTTTGCCAAACAGAAAACTAACAGTCTGGCAAAACAACTCAGATCTACTAGGAGTGGTTTGAAGGAGGACTAAGAATCGGATTTCTGACTCTTCTTTTGCTGGGAAAGTTGTGATGCCTGGGGATAATACGTCCACTCTGTGTCATTCATCCAGCAAATGTAGGACATTTTGTGAAAGCAAACCAGCCCGTATCTCTCGTTGTATGGGAAAAACACACAGCACAGCTGGAAACGGTTCGGAACCGTTCTTGTGTGAGGTCCCATGGGGACACAGGGCCACCAGTACCATGTCTGGTGGCGTATGCGGGCGTCATTTCCCCCCTGATTGCAGGCAAACCAGGTATTAACCAATTTCACTTCTTTCTCTTTGTGTTTAGGAGAAAAAGGAACAAGTACTATTCTGTATGCCATGCCTAGCTCAGAAAAGTGACCACAGTATTCACTAGACCCAATTACTTGCCTGATGCATTTCAGGAATTGAAAATTTGTTCTCAAACATGCTTATTTTTGGACCTTCATCCCCGCTTAGATCAAGTGACAATAATCTGGTTTCTGTGGTCCTGATTGCTCTCTCATGTGGAACTGCACAGGATCATTTGTGATACCAAAATGATAAGTCATCAAAATTGCAATAAATCAGTTACTGAGAACATTTTTTGCTCAGACCTAGGAGACACCAGTGAAAAGCTAATTCGAAAGAAATGATGCTGGTTTTATATGCTCTCATCCCCAGACTGTGTACCCTGGCAGAGCCCTCATGTAGTCAGTGGAGCCATGTTAATTTGTTTCAGGCCAGGATAGGCCCTCATAACTTTAAGTAAGTGATATCTATATGAAGGAAGAATAAAATCTATGACCTTGTATCATACAAGTGTGCCTGGAGAGAGCTGAGATTAGAACACGTGATGCTGGCACCCATCAGATTTAATTTAGTGACCTCTCCCGGCAAACTGAAATGCATCTCCCTTACTTCAAGAATGCCCCAATGGTGATGGGTCACTGATAGCCAGAAACCGCTCACTCTGACGCTCCCTGGGTTTTTGGTCAGGAAGGAGTTAAAACCAGTACTGGAAGGGAGCTGAAATATTCAGATCGAGAGATTTCCAGAGGGGGCTCTGCTGGCCAAGGTTGGGCTTAGCTCTTTCAGCTGCTCCTCTGTTTTCTTAAAACGCAAAGGTGTAACGGACATGCTGGTCGCTGGGCTCCTGAGATATGGCTCACACCAAAGTCCTTTGGTACCTGCCCCCTTGAAACACCCACAAATTCTGGAAATCAAACGCAGCTTGCCCTGGAGTTGGGGCACAGCACGAGGTGATGGGAGCCAGCCTGCATCTCCCGTGCCAGGCTGCCAACCTGCCCAAGTCAGGTGTTTGTGCACCCACATCCTCAGTTTGACTGCATGCTTTGGCTGGGACACGGATATGCTGCTCTTCTCAGCGCAGTGGAGTCAGGGGTAGAAAATATGTGTTGCTTTATTTTCACTTCTGTAATTTCAGCAGAGCATACGTGGAAAAGAATAAAACCCAGACCTCCTGGGAATCGCGGGCTCCATCTGCCCTTAGGGCTTCAGCAAGGCACTGCCCCTGTCCTGCCAGGGCTCAGATCCTCATTGCTTTCCAGAGCCACGCACCACACCTGCACCCTCTGTCACCAGCTCTGCCTCTCCCCTCATGGGATGCAAACTTCCTTCTCCAGCTTTCACTATGGTGCAGCGGCTGCCAAGATCCTGGTGCTCTGGGGAAGCTGCGGCCCAAGGTTGCACCTGGGAAGCCAAAAGCAGAAGTGTTAAACAAACCTGGGCGAAAACTGATCTTCTCTTAGCTAGACATTTAATTTCCCTGGGGTGTTGAAGGTCTGGTGAGGGCAGCCAGACAACTCGGTCAGCTCCCTGCAGCCAGCTGTGCGTGCCTGGTGAGGGAGGTAAAACTCACTGACACAGTACGGCTGTGTTTAACTTACTATTCACTTTAAGAAGTGGATCATCCCATGTTAATTTTCCTTCTTACATATGTCAAAAGTGATGTATGATTCGTAAGTAAGAATAGTACATGTGTTGCCTTTGGTATGGGGTAAGTCAGGCAGTGACATGGCACAAACTACATTTTTGGAGTCTTTACTGCAGGCAAGAGTTGCACTCGGGATGTGCCAGCAGCTCAGGGGGCTGGTGACCAGGTATAAAAATTTACATTCAGAAAGTTGCTTGGAAACATTTCTGGAGAACAGAGCATTTTGCAAGGACTGTATGTCCAACCAGCAAGGGCCACATTAGGAATAGCTGTTTTGTTAGCTAATTTCTATCCTGAAGAGGAAGCTGCTTCCTTCCTCTCTTCATTTAATTCCTTTGCTGCTTTGACCTTCACCTGCGCGACTCGCTCACTGAAATCCTCTCAGGAGGATCAGTGTCAGCTTTAATAAGCCAGCTGTCACTTTACACCAAACAGAAAGTAAATGTTTCATTTGTTAAATGGGTCAGTAGAATACATTGCCTTCTTCTACCACCCTCAGTTTTCTTCTAGGAGAAAGTGGTTTACTTGTATGTGACTGAAAGTGCTTAAAATGGATTTGAAGCTGCAGATTTAAGTGTCTTGGATGAAGACTGTTATGTAAGACTTTATTTATCAGTTGTACTGAAATATGACCAATGTTACAGCACAGAGTCTGGTCACAATGAATTTTCTTGTGTTTCCAGTAAGAAGATAAGGGATATGCCATGTAGGAAACGCACTGGGAATTTCTTTTCTTTAGCAAGCTGCACAGGAAGGCATGGGGAAAGTAAGATTATTGCACTGAGCTCGTGGCTGCTGATGCACGGCTCAACACTGCTTCTTGTCGGGACTGTTGCCATTGACTTGATTGCGAGCAAGACAACTTTGCTCTGTCACAGCTTCTGTTGTGTTTATTTATTGCTCCCCTCCCACTGCTGTTTTGTCTTGACAAGCACAGCCTGGGCTTCTCCACCAGCTTGAACAGGTGGGTTAGATTTACACTAATAATCTTGGAAAGTATTTGAAAGTGAGTGTTGAGAGATGTGCTTATTTTGTTGTGCCTTTCGTACAGAAGCTGGTGTTTGGGGGCTGAATCCCGTAACTTATAAAGTGTTGGTTTTAAGTGGCATTTGACAAATATTAAATCAGTGAATGTTACTGACCAACTGCTGCAGTGGAGAGAGACAGAAAGAGACGGTGGCAGTTTCAATGCATGATAGGAAGATTGTGGTTTTTTCTATGAATCTGGAGGCCATGTAAGTATTGTTCCTTCTGCAGATTTGACTCTGTGGTTTGTATTTTTAAGCTGAAACCAAGCCCTTGCGTGGAACTAGAAGATGATGGTGCACCATCGTCTTCTGTCTCTGCAGAGAAATTGTACGAATCCAGCCCTTCTTCTTATGTGAAGTAAGGCTCCTTGGTGATTCTCTTGAGGACATTGGCTGCTCAGCTCTTGGGACAGCTGAAAGTCCTCTTGCTCAATATTGTTCTCAGTCTTCACACTGGTGCAGCAATACCCCATGGGCTCTCTCCTCCCCATGGATAGTCCCGCAGAAGCTCTTCAAACCTCTCTACCTATTATACTGCAGGAGCCCTTGCCAGCAGAGGCTCAGGGACAGCAAGCTGCTTAGTGCACGTTACAGGAGGCTGCTCTGGCTTTACCTTGGAGATCAGCTTTTCACCTCTCTGGCCGCAGAAGCAGGGAGGGTAGCTTGCCTCTTGTTTCCCTGGGCATTTAGTTTGTCCTTGTGATCTGCACAGGCTGGAGACTCAAGGCCAAAATCCCTCTTTATGCTCTCTAATTTATGCTCTAAACTGCTTGCAGTATCTATGAGAATGATTTCAAAATATTTAGATCTAGTGAAATCTTCTGCCCATCGTGTATATGTATACTGCCCATCAGTCTGACTGAGCTTTGAAATGCATATGTATGACTAGAATACACCTGTCTCCTGTGCAAGGATCTCTTAATGAGTCAGGAAAGGCCTTTAAAACTGCAAATTCAGAACTCTGCACTTGACCCTGTCTCTGCATGAACGTCCCTAATGGCAAAGAAATGGTTCTGTCTTATTGAATCAGTTTTCTAGATTTTCTGTTGAAGTTTTTCTTGGATATATTTGATGGATGTGTTTCTAAGGCTGTGATTCATAGAGACTAGTGAATATATTTGGTAGTGAGGTGGTTTTTTTTGGTCTACTTCAAACTTCTTCCTTTCCCACCCCTCTCCCTTTTCCCCCAAACGAAACAAAGCAAACCCAACAGCAAACAAACAACAACAAAACAAAAAAACCACAGCTACATGCAGGTGTGACCTAATCACCTCCCCCCCCCCGAAACTACTGGCCATGGCAAAACTATACTCTAAATAAAGTGCTCTGAGGACATTAAGCTGCACAGCTTTGAGTGATTGACTTTCTCAAAAACGGCTCAAGTTTGTGGCTTTTCAAGGGAATGGAACTGGAGCCCAGGGAATAATTGTTTGTTCAAGCTGCTGCCCAGGTGGGAAGCACAGGTTGGGTAACGAGCCAAAACATTTTACATAAAAAAAGAAAAAAGGATAGCTTCATTTTCAAGAGATCTAGGATTGAATTTCTTTAAATAGAAGTGTATATTTATGTATATGACTGTACAAACTTATATACAGGAGCAACAACAGATAATTAATCTGCAAAATGTGTAAGCAATAGATATCTTTCAACATGTATTACTTGCAAATAAACCTAGAGGAAAAAAAGAAGATTATTTTCTGGTTAGATTTCATCATGGGAAAGAAGTCAAGTAATTTGTAGTGTAATTCTTTGCTGTCCTGTTGAACAAATAGGCAACACACAGTTCAAAAGAGAGTTCAGACTTTATCTTTGAGAAAACTTGTTCCATTTCACTCATCGTGAACAGAGCTACTGGTCAGGAAAATGCGATGTTCCCTTGAGTTGGTACAAGGCACCTGTTTACGGCTTTGCAGTTTATTCAGTGTGCTCCAAGAGTACCGAAACTGGGCAACTGAACATTTGTTGATGTTCAAACAAGTCGTGATTTATGAACTCAAACTTTTCTCTAAACTTTGTATTACTTAGAGTCTTCTCTGACAGTCTCCATTCTAGAGCAAGAAGCTGTAACATGATGTAACGCATTTTACATACAGACAGTCTGTTGCAAAATTTTGTCCTATATAAAGAGATTTTACTACTTACAGTTTTCATATATGTATCAGTAAAATTGTCGGTCTCCTTCTTAGCAATTTGTGATATATCTGTGTTTAGGGCCTTGTCACCTTGAACATTACAAAAATACCCTGGAGGAACATATTTAAAACATCAACATCCTCAAGTTATGTTTGAAAACATTTGCAACTTTCTTGGCTGGAGCATCACCCTACTCTCATCATTCAAATTAGGCTTTCTACAGCTGGTTGTGAGAAAGCATTCCTGGCCAGACAATTGCCTTTCTGTTTTCCATGTGTTAAGGATTAATGTCCTCTCCACTACTTCCTTTCCCTCAGCCCTCCCTCCCCTCAATCCCCTTTCCCTTTTTGTCTCTAAAATGACCCCAAACCCCCACTGTCTGGCTATCGAAAAAATGTACATTTTCCCGACGAGACCTTCAAATAGCTGTGTAGAGCAAGGATTATCTCATGTTGCATCTGTTCAGCTCTAGCAAAAGTTAGAATTTATACAATTATTTTCATAATATCCTGCAGGACCCAATGCATGTTGCAGAAAGGTCAAGGGTACTACAAGCAGGTCCAAAATGATGTAACGGTAGATTGCAGTGCTGGTAAGTGTCTTGCTGGTGTTGAAGGGTGGCAATGCAACAAAAATAGAGTCTTTGTTTCAGTCTGAGTGTCATGGTGATTGTTTTGTATGGATGTGAAAGCGGGGAAAGGATATGCCATAAACTTCCAGGACGACTGTGAAGCTTTTTGCCAGCCTGATAGTGTTGCTTGTCCATAACAAAGGACAAAAATGGCAAACTGTTTGGTCATAGTTGCAAATGTGCTGCTGCTACATTTTGGTTTTAAACAAAAATAGGACAAATATGAAAAGTAGAGAGGCCAGATGTTACTTCTCTGTCAGTCGAACCAGCATCTTAATTTTGATGTTGATCTGAGCGTGATAACAATCCAGATGAGGTTCAATGAAGATTGAAACACATTGGTTATCACATTGGAGACTATTGTTATAGCACAATTCCTTGTCCAAACTGAAGCCAAAGGTGGAAGGATGCTCTCTGAATACAAGGGGTTATGTAGTTTTTGACTGTACTAATAGATGAAAAAGAGTTTACTTTCTTTACAAAGTAGCTTAATTCAGTAGTCTTTAAGAAATTATTTTAAGCCAAATAAAAAAGAAAACCAAAAGCCCTGTTGTAGAGGTGGAAGAAACAGTAGGAGTTCAAACTCCTGTAAATTCCTTTCTAAAAATGATCCTACTCATAAGCTGCACAAGTTAAACACTGTTTTTGTCTCTTTTTAACCTTAGCTTTTAATGAGAATGGCAGGTACCCACCCTGCGGTGCTGCAGAGCAGTGCCAGTGCTCATGGACTCGTGCTCTGTTGTTCCCCCTCTCGGCAGTGCCCCCCACAAAGAAAAATGACCTTGTGACAGGACGTGATCCAGCTAATATTGTTTGATTTAAGAATATTCCTTTTTGTCTCTTAGTTTCCTGGTGGTTTCCATGGATAAACATGCCATCTAAACAAGGTGCTCATGAACCGTGCATTTTCCTAGAGTGAAGCTATTTCACAGACACCTGGTGACAGATTTTGGAGCTATTTCCAGGGAGAGGCTGGCAACTGTGCCCAAAGGACAGACAGGAGAATAGTTTGGGATTAATCAGGTTCCCTGTGCCTTGAGTTCTCTCTTTCTGATCCCGGTTGGCAGCTCTTGTAACTGGTAGTGCATCATATGAGAGAATTTCAGCTTTTCTCTCAAATCTGGCATTTTTTTGGACAGCTAGGGAGATGGAATTGTGTCAATCTTGTTATTTATTTCTATTTCCAGCAGAATTTTATTTGCCATTGTCAAAACATGAGTACAAGAAGCTATGTCACAAAATAATAGTAAATAAAAATTATAATAAGCAAAACGAAGATATCGTTTATCACCATGAATCTCTGTACCTTTTGCTGAAGGCAGACTCTAGTTTAACAGGTGTTGAAAATAGAAACACTAAATTAATCAGATCTATTTCTATGGAAAATAAATGAGGCAATTCTTATCGCATGAATAAATTGTTCCTTTAGAATATTGTTTTTCACCGTTATTGCTTCAAGTACCATTTATGTAATCTCCTAATGAAAGGCCTCTCTTACAGCTCGCACACTGGGTACGGAAAAGGCTGAAAATTCCCAATTCCTTTTGAAAGCAAACACAGTGTATCAGAAAGGAAAGGAGGAGGGAGGGGAGAAGAGTAAGGAGCCAGAACACTTTTTTCTTTTTTAAATAATAAGAACAGTGAACTAGCCAAGGGAGAAAAGTTCTTAGAAGAAGATAATATGTAAGAGTTTTTCACACTGCTTCAAGTTTTCTTTGTTAAAAATGTATTCATGTTGTCTAGAGCTTCCCTCCAAACCCTCCCCCCAAGCACCTCAAAAATAAATTGAAGGAATGGACAGAGGGGTAATTGGTTTGAAGAAAATGAGATGGGGATGTGCAAGAGGGAATAATACTGCTAAAGAGGGAATTATGATGCTCAAAGAAGGGAATGCACCCATCATGTGTGGTGAAAGTATTCTTTTAGCTTTCAGGTTGTGTTAATTCAATTGCTTTATTAGCTATTGCGCATACTAAATATAAGTAACTAGAACTCTAGATACTGGAGAAATAATGAAGTGTGACTTTATGTGCCAAATCAATCTGTCTATTACTTGTTACGGATTTGATTCCATAAACAAAGTGCCCATCAGTGGAGATGAGGTCATATCTTAAATGCCAGATGAACTCTGCAATACTTCTCAGAAAGTGCCAGCTGTCCAGAGAAAGCACAAAGGGCACAGACCAGAGTTTTTGCAGAGGGGAGATTGCAGTTTGGCTCAATTTCTGATTGATTGAGGCTGAGCTACTTCACAACTTCCAGTAAAAGCAAAAAAGTACATTTGTGACAGAGCCTTTTTATTTTTATTTTGATTGCTGTGGGGTTTAATTGCCTCAAACTGGGGCCAGCCTTTGTTCTGCCCTGTGGTTAAGTAACTACAGCTCTTATGATAGCTTGTAATTACTGTGCAAACTATCATTTTTCCATTTCAGAAGTTACCATTTCTCCATGCTCACTGCATTATCTAAGACACCACAACTATGTGCATCTTCAGGAAGAGGAAATGGCTGTGGCACATCACATACTGTGGTGTGGTGAGTGTAAGGAAATGTATTCTGGGGATTTCTGTGATCAGTGTTCTTATGGAGCAAAATTTTTGTAAGTATCTGAAGAGACAGTTTGGTTCGTGGTACATACTCTAATATCTTTCCTTAGAAGACTTTAGATCAGCTCTTCATTTTTGGTTTATACATATGTGTAGGAATGTAAGTATAAGGTAAGTTGTAGGAAAAATACATAAGTGAATAATATCCAAAGTCTCGTTTAGTCATAGGCTAAGCATGAGAACAGGATCCAGGGGGTGAGGACTAATACCTTTTTCTAAGTGGGTGATGGTCTCAAGAAGTGAAATTAAAATAGATGTGCAAGGAGACCACTTCCTACAGGAACTGCTAAACAACCAGAGTGGCAGTGCCAGACCTGGGAAAACTACTGTGTAGGTATTTGTTTCTTCTGATTTGCTCTTTGACTTCCTGGAATTTGCAGAGTTCAAGCTTAAATATGTGGTACCTAAAAGCAAAGCATGAAAAAAATCCTATCTTACCTTTTGGTCAGGGGTTTGCTATTTATTTTTTCAGGCACTATGCAATCTACATATGACACACTGCAAGTGGGAGCACGAGTTTTGTCATTGATCTCTGATAACGCTGGGCTCCTGATGGCCTCACTGTTGTGGAAACTGAGGGATATTTACAGGTGGATTTAGATGTGTATGATCTGCTGCAAAAATAGATGCAATTTTAACATAACCTTACGCAAGAGGCACATGAATTCTTCTGCCTTTTGCTAGTGAATTAACAGGGCTGTTGAAAAGTTTTGTCAATCTTTCTTTCACCAAAACCTGTGTGGGAGGACTACAGTACAGCCTTTCAAGTTTGACAACTTTCTGCTCTTGTAGAGCTAATCTGTCAAGCCATTCTTTTTAGCAGGAGACAAACTTTGCATAAAGATGTTGATTAATAGGTTATTATACAAGCGTAGTACAAGATCACTGTTGGTTTATTTCTTTAGTGTTGAGAGAGATGTAACAATAACCTTGTTCAAAGGCTTTGGTAGCTTGATGCATTGAGATGGCCAAGACTTGGGCTTTTCTATTTGTTCTTTCATGACCGAGCCTTTCAGAGCTTTGGGACAACTGGTAAATATTTGCTTCATTGAGCATAAAGGGTGTAATCAGCTGTGTTTATTGCTGAATAATATAGTGTTGATTTGGAGAAGATGAGACTAAAAGCAGCAGGAAAATAAAATCCTGAAGTCTGGTCCATGACGGTTGTTTGGCAGCCCATCTAATATAGGAAGTCTTGTCTCCTCCTCACTGTCCTTTGGACTTCAGGACATGCCTCTCTTGGGTTCAGTCTGCCTTCCCACCTCTGTCATGTTTTCATGATCTATTTGTGTTTGTTCTGGTCTGCTCTGTGGCTTTGCTCATGTTTGTGTCTTGCCTGTTGGAGGAGAGGCTGTGACCCCTTCCAGCAACAACCCTGCTACCAAAGACGTTCTCTCTCAAAGACCACACATGGTGATTTACTTGGCTTCTGCTGTAATAGATCAAAATGAGGCAGCCACCCATGCAGAACTCATAAGACTGACTTTTTGGTTTGTCTCAGTGAAGGTTTTGATAATGGGTTAGTACTCCGTGTGCCCATCTAATATTAAAGACACGGGACATGATTTAAAAATTTATTTTTTCTAATGGATTTAATATCTCCTTGAAAGGTGAGAGAGATTAAAATGAGTTGCTTTGCAAATTCATTTACACAGTTAAGGATGTGTATGTTTATCTGAAAAGTGGTTAAGCTTGAAGTGGTTTTTTTAATATGTTTATAGAAATTCAGTGGATGGACAGTTAATAGATAAATTATAAAATGATGAAAAAGTTGTGTAATAGAAATCTGTTAACTATATGTGAAAGAAGATTCAGTTCTATAGATATATCTGTATTCTCTTTAATCTCCTGGATACTTAAAACGTCCCTTAGAACCACCAGAAAGGCTTTATGCTTGGTAAAGTTAGCACCAAAGTATTTGGTGTATCAGTTTTACAGTAATCTTGCTTGTCTGAAGAGGACTGTGGTAGCAGGGAGACCAGAAACCTTCAAGATGCTGGTAATAAAATCAGTTATTGCCTTTCTGTACAAGTACAAAGCATGCATGAAATGAACAAAGCCCCCCTTTGCCTCCTACTCTCTGTTTATGAATTTTGCTAAGCAAAGGGGGGAATCACCTTTATCTAGCTAGAGAAGTAACTTTGCCCATTCTTGTACCCCTTTGAAATAAAAAGAAAACAGATGTGGCTCTGATTGTTGCTCTGATTCAATGGCAGCTGGGTGCAGTCCCTCCTCTATTTGTATATTTTGTACATTTTGTAATATTTCCCTCAAATACTGTGCAAATGGATCAATATCACTACACAAAACATTGAAGTATAAGCAAGCAGTGAGACAAATTTTGAGACGTTTTTACTGCTTGTCTGCAATATTCTTCTGAAATGCAAGTGATGCATCTTAGAAAAAGACTTCAGTGAAATTGTTTGAATGCTGAGCAGTTGACCAAACTTCACTGCAAGTTGGCTCTTACAGGAATCATCATAATTTGTCGCTGATCAGTATTTGTATACTGCACTCCTTGCTTATAGCACGAAAAAAAAAGGTAAGAGAAATGATTTTGCTAAAAGATAGCTTAAGATACTGCTGTAAAGGCTCTAGGCCTTACTGTATGTAGCTATAATGTATTACAGTACTGGTGCAGAAGAGTGAGGTCCAGACTTTCAAGTGTCACTAGCAATTGTAGACAATAGTATGATTAAATCAATTTATCTGAATGATAAACTAATTTTAATCTGAGTTTATGAGTTGAGATCACTGTTCCATGTTCAACTTCTTACTCACAATATAGGGGGCCAGTTAGCTCAGTCGGTTGAGCGTGGCGCTAACAACGCTAATGTTGTGGGTTCAATTCCTGTTTGATCCTCATGTGTTGCCTGATCTAGTCGAGAGGTGGCGTCCCTGGCGGCAGGGAGGCTGCATTAAAATGATCTCTAAGGTCCCTTCCAGCCTAGGCCATTCTATGAATATCCCCTCCACTTTTGCTATTTCTTCTGCGTGGAACTGTATCGGCATTTGCAAGACCATCATTTACCTACAGCTAGGTATTTTTGGTATTATTTCTTCATTGCAACAGACATCTAAGGTCTTGGTTGCTATGCTTTGTGTTTCTGGTATGAAAGCTGTGGAAGTCTGTACAGCATATTTCTATGTCTCATATTTTATAATTTAAAATAGATTGCCAGTTACAAGCTCTGTGTATTTAATTTATCTAAAAAATCTGTTGGCCAAATTTTCACATCTTGGAGTTATTCAATTTACCTTAATGGTCTTTAACTGAGAGTTATGTTCACACAGTGGAGGATAAAATAGACTGAAAATTTTTCTCAGCACTATAAAATTTTTGAACTTAATGAGTTCCTATACAGTCCGGAAAATACAGGTTTCTGAGTGTGTCCTGTATACCTGCTGAATCTGACAAACAGGGTCTGGATTTGTTGAAATGATGAGAGGAATGTGATTACTTCTAATCTAGAGTGATTGGAGGGCTGGACAACCAGTTTGTGTCCAAGTGACATGGCCAAAGCATAACTGTACTGTTGCCTTGCTAGATAATACACTTACTTCCTTCTTGGAGCTTGAGGGGAAATCAAAACCTTCAGGTGATGTAATTTTTTTCTTGACTTCTTTATATACTCCCCCTAGAACTACCAAAGCAAAAAAACCCAAACCAAAAGAAGAAACCCATAAAAAACCTCCAAACAGAATCAAACAAAAAAAACTGCCCCAAAACAACAACCAAGCCCTCAGACACAAGCCCTAATGTATTTAAAGGCGTATATCATAACTAAGCACTACTAATGAGCCTAATACGTACACTCAGCATGAAGGTGGACCATGTAACAGCAATGAGAAACCCATACTGAAAACCATTCCACTGTACTTGATATGAAGGGGCAACCCGAAGAAGTTTAATTTCAGTTTAGCTTATTAACTAAATAGGTAGGACAGAAAAGCAAGTGAAAGGGAAGAGCAACACGTTCCTTTTAAAATTATTTTATTTTGTAGAACATAACATAAGCCTTTATTCCGACAAAGCAGAAACTTGCTTTATTTGATGAAGAACATGCTCAAATCTTAATGAAATAGATTGGCCTTGAGCATATGGTCTGTATCTTCCTGGCTAGACACACATTTTGCTGAATCACAGTCTAAGTGACTCACTGGACTGCCTGAGAAGCAGGGACAGTCCTGGACTGGTGCTCTAACCAGAAACCAGTGTCTGTCCAGACAAGTGTGTCACTTCCCAAAGAACCACCAGGGGCAGCTGCTTCCAAATAGCCCGCAGGGAGTGCAACCATGCCCTATGAGGCGTTAAACAAATATTTGAGTCTATGCAATTGTGTGAGGGGCACGTTCTTTTCCTGTTGGTCTTATTAAAAGTTTCTGTACCAGATTTCTCTTTAATTTTTTCAAAAGCTTAGAAACCACTTTTACTCTGTGCATTTTATGGAGAAACAGCAGCTGTGCTGAGGCAAGCCTCAGGTGGCCCATGCTCCAAATCACGGGATGTTAGGAGAGGTTAAAAGCAGGTGCTGAAGGACGATGCAACTAATTTCCATGAAGATTCACAAGCAGCTTAGGTGAGAAGTGCTGAGGTTGCTGGCCCTGATGTAGCCAAGCACTTAAGCAGGTGTCAGATTTTAAACACATGAGGTTTTTCCTTTTGGTTCCTGCGAAAGTCCTTAAGAACTTTGCTGGGCTGGGACCCTGGCAGGACTGAAGCCCTGGCTACATTTACACATTAAGCAGTGTAAGTTAAAGCAGGAATTTATTTGGATTTGCAGCTTTTCTTTAAATTATGTAACACAGGTATGCTATTTTTCTTTTAGTTGCTCTTGGATCCTTTTGTGCTTGAAAGAGTTTACTGGTTTTTATAATATTTAAGATTCTACATTCTCTTGCTACTAGATATGCAAACATGTTTAAAGAGCTTGGAAAAAAAACAACCTTAAACCAGCAAAACTAAAACCAACAGAAAATAGTCATCTTCCTGAGCTTTGAGGCTGTCTGTAGAGGGAATTGCAACCTTGTCGAATAAGTCATTGTAGGAGAAGGAATTATTTATATTCTGGTCTGCAAAAAAGAGACGAGTTTGAGAGCTATGTTTGTACTTAGCATGAAGCCAAAGAAAAAGCACAAATAGCAACAGCTGAGCTTACGCTTTTCCTTTGAAACAAAATGTGTTCAGGTAAAAACTCACAGCTAAGAGCAAACCATCATAAATGATGTATTAGTTATACTAGAAAATGAGTGCTGTTGAGCTTGATCTTGCTTATGTTTCATGATTGCATTACATGCCTCTCCGTATCTCTTCAGTGATGATAATTTTCTCTTTTGTAAGGTTTCTTCATGCTGTTTTCATATATTATTGAAGAAGAAATTGGGAGGCCGGATGGCAAATACTGTATGCAATGAATTTTTCAAAAGGTGTTAGCATAAACTAGCTGAATTAAAGGCTAATAATAATGAAATGACTTTTCAGCACAGAACAACATATGGCTGAAGAGAATACAACTGAACCAAGGTTCAGTCACTATTCAGGCAGCAGGAGTTGGACTGTGCATACCCAGTTTGCACTGTTGTAACTTCTGGGTTTCTTGTGTTGCTCTTCTGAAACAGATTTTTGCACATTGATTGAGGGTCTCCTTTAGCCTGGAGGAAGGGAGAATACAGCAGTTTTTTAGTGCAGAGGGAAATTATTCAGGTAGAGGGAGTCTTGTTCCAGCTTTAGCTACTCTGTCTTCCCAGCTAACAAATCTGTCTGAGACAGATGCACTTCAGCAGCTTCCAGGACTGAAAACTGGGCCAAGGAATAAACCAAAAAGGATATGACTTCAAAAAGAATTTTACTCAGTTTTAAAAAAAATAAATAAATTAACAATTAAATGCTGATCTTCTGGAAATGAGCACCATTACTGCTGTTCCTCCAGCTAGATGTTTGTAAACTTGTAATTCCAAAAGCATACCCAGTAAGTCACCCCTCCAAATATGATATTGGTTGCCTCAATCACATCATGGACCTGACTATTATTTTGAGGTTGCATAGATTCTCAGAAGGGCTGAATTGGCCTCTACGTTTCCAAAAATTCCATTTTGGTAACAAAACATGGTCTCAGCTTTCATTCCTCGCTCCAGTGGAAGTAAGAAGAATTGAGTCTGCTTTCGGCATTATGTCAACTGCTGGCTAAGGCTTTGATTTAATAATACCTGATATTCCAGTGGTATCCAAATTGGTAGATAGGCTAATGGTCACGAGAACTGTAAAATAAGTAGAGCCATGCACTATTCATCCCCTTCATGATAAGGCTGTTAATAATTTAATTATGGGAAATGTCTCCTTGAACAATTTTTTGACCTTAACTGAGCTAGTTTGCCTTTGTTCAGGTTACTGAAGAGGGTGCATGTGGAAGATGTAGCAATCTCTTGGACAATATGTAGATGTTTGTTTTGGGTTTTTTTAGGAGAAGTATGTCTGTGCTTGGTGCAGTAGAGATGCAATTGGCCTGTGCAGGGCTAAAGCATTTACTACTCTTCTGCTCCCCGCTCCACAGGCTTGGAGCAAGCAGAAATACACTTGACAGTCCTAGAGACAGCTTAAAAAAGTGGCTTGTAGGATAAACGTTTGCTTGTTTAATAGGATGTAATGAAAGACAGAAAAGTAAATGCCATGTCTAAGTACTAAGCTGTGCTACTATGCTGTGAAAACCAAATTGAACTTTACGTCTATATTGCATTAGTGTGCTGGCTTTTTGTTGTTCCTAATTTATAGCTTTGAAAACTACTTTTAAGGCTTAATGTGAGGATTTTTGTGTCATATAATCTGAAGGAAGAGTTTATGATTTTAAAGGGAAGTATTTCATCTTGTTCACTTTTTGTGTCTTCTGATTGCTTTTAAATTTAATGGCTATGCTTGAACACTAGAACTAAAATCTTAGTCTTTTGAAATTAAGGTTGTCTTAATTTGTATTGATAAGGATATTGCATTTTCATTTTCTTTAAGTCAGACTATTTTACTTATGGTAGTAATTGATACGGTGTTTTACTAATAATGAAGTTATAATTGATTTATTAGTTGAATGTTTGTGTGATCAAAATTCTTTGCAGCACACAGCTCACAGACGATAGTTCTGCTTTACATGACATATCTTCAAATTACCTTGATTTTAAAATTATTCTTCATATACCCTACTTAATAGTGACAACACAAATTATTTTTTTAACTAGCTTGGTGCTGAAAAATTCTTAATATTTACAAAACTTAATTACATATCCTGGAGAGGACTTTATGAATCACACAGTTTCAGCTTGTGCTCTGATCCTACAGAAAAGCAACTATTCATTTCCGCTACTGGCACTATGCTGCGAGACAAAACCAGTGTACAGGGGAGCAACAAGGAAGTGTAAAATTTTCTATGTAGGGAAGTGATGCCCAGAGATGCTGCATTTCTCCAGGGATGGATCATTGCATTGCATATGCTGAATTCTAATTTATTGCCTACTTTGAGACAGAGTATAAAAATACTGGGGAAATTACAATAGCAGGAAATGCACATTATTAAACCTGGGCCATAGAAAAGTATTCTTAGATTCTAGATCTCTATGGCAAGGGGAGTGAGTCATGTTTTCAGCTGGTGTAACCTGGTACTGCTCCATGATTGCCATCTCTTGTTGGCATCCATGCTGTCCTCCAGTAAAACAGAAGCTGTTGATTCATGGTAGGTTATATTCCTAATGGATCTATGTTACAACATTATATTTTGCTGCAGAAAAGTAATTTTCCAATTCATATGTCAGATGTGAGCTTTGTGTGATCAGCCTGCATCTCCCGTTGACCCAGAAAATGAGTGTTCATTAAATTTAGAAAAGCTTTTTCTGATGTTTTCTTAGTTGAAAATCTGATCCCTTGAATCTGATCTGATTCCTTGAGAGATTTTGTTCTTCAAGATCCGCTTCATGAGATATACTTTCATTTGGAGAAAAAATAAGTTGAAATCTTGTTCATTGGACTCGAATGGTCTGTTGATCATCAGCTGTTTTCAGAAGACAGCTGGAGCATCACTGACAGATTAAACAGAAAATATATATGCAAGGACTTTGCTGTTATCAGAAAGAAAATACTGTAGGGAGCAATCTCTGAGGGCTGAGTGGGTTATATACTTTCCCAGGTGTTGCAGTTGAGAAAGCAAGCCCTTCAAAGAGTCAAGGATGAGAAGAATTAAAACTAGGTCAAACATCAGGATCTGAATAATTTTGAAATGTCAATTTTCTTCATATAAAGAGCTATATTGTCAAGCATACGCTGCATGTAGGATTTAAATGTGTATTTTCAGCCCAAATGCAAGGGATTTTGATGACATTGATTGTACCAATGGTGGACTGACCTTTTGGTATTTTATTTTCCCTGACTTCTGTTTGTTACAGGCCAGGTGAGATCATGGAATCAGAGTGGCCTAGGCTGGAAGGGACCTTAGAGATCATTTTAATCCAGCCTCCCTGTCGCCACGGTCACCACCTCTCGAGTAAATCAGGCAACACATGGGTACTGAACGGGAATCGAACCCGCGTCCTTGGCGTTGTTAGTGCCATGAGATGTTTCAGGATGGGTGGCTGGTTGTTTTCTGAAGGCAGTATTAATTATGTGTCAGAAAAATAATTCTGATACAGTGTGATGGAGCAAGCAGCTGCAACGGTTGATGTTGATCCCTGCCACAGCAGCGGCAGACTGAAATGTGCGCTCTGGAATTTCTTTGCTTTGTGTCTTTAGCAGTACTAGTCTAAGGCATCGACTGTTAGCATGGGCAAAAGCCTGCTTTTGGAAGACTGTGGCCACTAACACAAGGGCAAGAGGAGCACCGAGGTTATATTTTGTTTAAAAGCCATGGTACTAATGCCAATCTTTGTCTCAGAGCCTGAATAGTTTATGTATATTGAATTCTGGAACTGCTATTTCAAAACTTGGTATCAAAATGACAAATTTATTCTTTGCCTGTTGGAACAGGCTTCAGGTTTTTGTTTGTTTCTAAGCTGTTTAGCAGAGAAAGAAAATGAAGACAGAAGAATACCCAACCTGTGATGGAGACTTTGGTTTGCTTTACTCCTTCAGTTAGCTAGCCACTGTGCTGTACTGCATCAAGGTGGATGTGCTAGAGATTGCACTTACATAAATGCTTGGAGTTTTCTCCTAACACTGTGATGGTTGTGTCATATCCAAGACAGTGCAGGTGAGCAGAGTCACTGTTATCTCCAGGGCACTGTGTTCCCTGGGAAAGCAGAACTAGATGCACTTAGGCAAATACTAGTAGTGAGGATGGTGATCTGGATGCTTTGGTCCCTCTGCACACGATGCTTACATTTTTATGTGAAATCCCAGCAGAACAGATCTGAATGGTGCAGTAGATGTACTGAGGGGAAAAAACAAGTCAGAAAGGGAGCTCAGAACATTATTTTGTAGTGATTTTTATATTTGATATATTGTGTCTTAAGAAACACACTTACCTTTGATTTTTCTAGGTCTGATTTATAGCCCTTGTGGTCCCTCCTTCCCCCTTTCCCACACTTTGCAAGTATTCTGCCAAATCCAGAATAACATGAAAATAAGGAAATATACTAACTGTGTCTATACTGAGGAAGTGGTTTTCTTAGAAATGGTAACCATATGAAAGCTATAAATGCTGATACCAAAACTATAGTTGAATATACGGATGTGGGCCCTGGAAAAAAGGGGAATGGGATCTGTTTGCAAGCTAAAGGGAAAATGCTATTGCTGTCTAGGCTTTTTGCCAAAGTGCAGCTGAAGCAGGATTACTTTAGGTGTGTGTTGTGTGGCAGCTTTTTCTCTGTTGCTTATTATATGAAGCGTTTCTAGGAATATGAATATGAACAACAGAAAGTCTGATTTGAATTTGTATATTCGTGGACTCGTACCTAAAAAGGTGGATGCGTGCCTTGACAATTGTGCCCTAGACAGGGCTCCCAGTGCTGCCTTCAGCTGTGACTGCTCAGCTCCCTGCCATGGCCGCTGTGGTGCCTGGGTGAGCTGGATGCTGCTCTTGCCGGTCCCATTGCGGTGCTGCTGTGGGGGTTTGGTGGCTGGAAGAGGTCAGAGGAGCAATTGCTGGCAGTGAAGCGAGAGGCAAAAGCCAGGAGATGAAAGAGCGTTGTTCCATGTAGAACTCTAGCCTCCTTGCTTTCCCAAAGTGCCCACACTAATCAGCAGAGATGTTTTCTGTAGCCCTGAGTTCCAGTAACAATTTGATGTAAACATGGTATTGATTCTCATCCTGAAGAAATGCAGATCATACATGAACATGAGGTAGGTTAAAAAAATTAGACCTGGATTTTTCTAGAAATGTTAGAATATGGCCATGCTGTGCCATTAGATGATAACGTCGATGAGGTGCAGAACTTTACACCCATGTTTCGTGTAGAAAGAATGTGATTGAAATTCTGTTGTGCTTCTACCTTAAAAGATATAAACTTTGGTACTTTTATATCCACTTCATTTTTGTCTCTTGGGACCTGTACTTTGATGCAAGTTATAATGTTAGTCAATCAATAGGTTTCCTTTAAAGGGAAAAGTAGGAATGAATATTCAGCAGTCATGAAAATGCTCTGCACATTGCCATCTAATAGGGATGAGTTGAAAAGCAGAAGCTGGATAGGATTCTAGAAAATGGGATATTCATCTGTTTATAGGAATTTGAGTCTTCGTTTGACATAGTTTAGTTCTGAAGATGTCCTCAATTTTAAGCAGTTCTGAAGAAATCATTAAATGAAGGAAAAGTGAGAGGAATTTAAAAAGAGACAAATCATGTTGATTTACAAAAGCAAATTGCAGCCAACATGGATTGTCTGAAGGATGCATGAATAAAATACAGCACAGTACTGTGCCTGAAAATGTGCTCTCATCATGGCTGAAGCACTGCTCCATGCCAGGGACTTACTGTCTCCACCAGACTGATGTGCTCAGCTGGAAGCATAGCATGCAATGAGACCTTTTCATGGTGGACTTTCTTTGCTCGTTTCTGAGATCAGATCATAGTCCTTTTCAACGCAAGTGTCTCCCTAGAGCAGACTTTTCTCTTTTATCTATTTTCTTACATCTTTTGTGTGTTTGAGTGCTCTTGCTTCTCACTTCCAACTCCTAGCTCCCAAGTGCATGACTTAAGAGAGCTCTTAGAAGACTCGTGAGAAGAAGGTGACCTCTGGCTGCTGAGAAAGAAATATAAAAAATTGCTGGACTTCCACATCTACAGAGATGTATTAAACAGCTGCTGACATTGTGAGAGACCTGGAGAATCATCTTCCAGGAGTTATTCTGCATTGTGCTTTGTTCTAAGTCTGTGTATGTGGTGTTTTTTTGGTTTTTGTCTAAGGATATGTGAATTATGAAACTAGGGAGAAGGGCAATTATAGGGTGACATACTCCATCTCATGTGGAAATGTTGCCTGTTCTTTTATTTACCTGAATGCTACCATAGCTAGAAAACAATGTCAAGGGTTTTGAGGAAAAAAAAGCTTCAAAACAAAAGCTTAGCAAAGCTTGATGTTATGTTAAGAGGGTTGGGCTAGCTAATCATTGTGCCATTTTCCAGCTGATGTGTGTGCCTGACCTGTAATGTCTGTTAATTGTAATATGAATGAAAATGCAGTGTACCTGCTTATGGTGGAGGGAAATTGTACTATACTTCAGTACAATTATACTCTGGTCTGCTTCTCTGTGAGAGATGTTTGGGTGCTTTGTAAATAATACTTGTAAATTAAGTCCATTTGGAGTGGTTAATGTCTTTGTTTTAGAGAAGGGGACAGGGCTCTTGCTTGGGACAGCAGAGGGGGCGGTCAGTAAATGGAGAGGAGGACACAGAAGCTGTGAGTCCCTGGGCCTCAACATTCCTGCCAGTACCATCTGAAAGAAGATGATGTCAAGTGGCTCATCCTAGGCCAAGTCATTCTTTCCAATAGTTGCTCTTCTATATTCTTGGCACGCGCTCAGGCCAGCTTGACTGTGCTGTTGCTGTGAGCAGCCCTCGGAGCTGTGCTTCCCTCGCGGCGTGGGCGGCAGCGGCACCCGTCATAGCCGGGCCCTGGGGAAGGGAGGAAGGACTTCTCTGTGAAGAGCTTAGGGAAAAACTGAAGTGCAACATTGACTCCTCCTGCCTCTTCCACTTCAGTGTCCTCTTAACTTTTGCCACTCTGAGCAGCCTATTCTGAACAATGGTTCAGAAATATGCATAATGTTTTATACACTCAATATTTCATTTCATTACTGCTCAGAGTAGCTATGATGTGTAGCAACTTTATTGGCAATGTACCTCAAATGTCTGTTGCTTTCAACTTTTCCATTTAGCTGTCTAGGAGATTGCAGAACTAGAAAATATAAATGCAATTATTTGGTGCAGATACATCTATTTTAGTGAATTCAGTTATTAAAAATGTGGATCCAAATTTACATTATCCCTGTTTTGTTTTTCCAACCATGAGGGGTCTTTTTTTATAGTATGGGCTTTCTGGGTGCTTTCAAGTCTGATACTAAGTATTTTCGCTATTCACATGCTCTTACTAGGTGAAGGACCGGCTTGCAATCTGGTTTAACTTAGTGGCTTTCAGACAGGTAATTTTTCAGCAGAAATTAACTGTGGAATGTTTTAGAGGATCATTGTATGTTTAAAGAATCTAAGTCTGAGCTGCTTTCTTCTGCACCAGAGGGAATGTCAGCAGATGTAAGTATGTTTAGTCTGAAAGTAGGAGAGTGTACAGGGAAGATATTGTATGAAGAAGTGTAGGTTAAGCAGAGAGAGCCACTAGGCACTGAGACAGCAGAGGTTTTCTTGCTAAGGTCTAGAACTGTTATTGCTATTACTTGTGTTGCTATAGCTTCTCAACTGTATTTTCAAAGGAATGGGATTTTTGAGTTTCTGCAAATAATAGAGTAATCTTTGCCTAGTAAAAATTGAGCCACTGACAATTTGGACTAACATTTCATTAAGATGTCTGGTTCTGGTAGAGCTAGAAGTTAAAATACGACAAATGTTTTCTAAGAGGGGGAAAGTAGCTAAGCAAAATAAGCAGTAATTATTGAACTGCAGAAAATAGGCTTTGGAGCCATTGAAATGCAGACCTTCCTTAGAAATAGCCTTGTTTGTGGGAGATCTTCCAGCACTATCTGACCAGCACTTTTGGGTATATAGGCACCAAATGACTGTTAAATAAGTACCAGTCTAGTTGTGGTAAACTTGTATTTTGACTCAATTCATCATTACAAACAGCCAGTCTGGAATTCTTGCTCATGGAAGTGAGTGAGTCTGTACTAAGAGTAGGAAGGATTTCATTGTGCCAGCAGCTTTAGAAGAACAATAAGGAGAGGGGGAAAAAAAAAAGAGTAGTCCATTCAAATGCACACTTTGAATACAGATACTGGCTACAGTAGTATTTTCTGTAGCGTATTACTTCCAGTTCCTGGCAAACTTCACTTGCTGGCAGGGGCAAGTACAACTCCCGTTCAACTTAGCAGGAGCTGTGCTTGCTGAACTTGGCCTTCTGCCTGCAGAAAATTAAATATGTTGGCAGGTTAGCCAGAGGAAAGCGTTCTTCTCTTTGGAATGCTCGGCACTTGTCCTGAGGCACTCTGGGTTTGTGGAAGAGAAATTCTCCAAAATCAAAGCTAGCTGGGAGGGCTCAGACAAATCACCGCTTCCTTCTTCCCCTCTATATTAAATGCTAGGAGGCCCAAGAACTGTGCAAAGCGTGGTCACTGGCAGGCTCAGGACACAGAGCAGCCTCGCCTCCATCTTGAACTTCATGTTCATACCCATAATAAGGAGAGCTATGCCTTTACCTTTTGCGAGGCAGGGGTTTGACAGAGAACACTGAAGTTATGGCTTCAGCCTTTTCCCAGGTGTGGTGGCCACACTAGGCTGTACGCAGTGAGGACTGGAACACATGTGTGTGCTGGTGCACGAAAGCAAACCCTTCAGCACCTGGAAAAGAATGGCAGAATGTGTGAAAAAGTCTTTAAATCTAAGACTATTTTTGACTTATTGTAGTGTGATCATTTTCCCTCTAGGCTGTGTTTTACCCCTAACCTGTACTTCTCTAGCTTGTCCTTTATTTGATTATTTTCTGGATCGTCCTCTTAATCTGTGAGGGCAGCCGAACTGTCCTTTCCTGGGATTTTATGAATTAAAAATACCCCACTATCCAGACGTCTTGTGAGATTCAGTCCTGTTTATGGAAGTGAGGTAGGCACTTAGTAGCATAAATCCCATTACAAATAAATGGGATTCAGAATTGCTAATGCTTAACTCTTTTTTTTTGGATGGAAATTTACTTTCCTGCTAACATGCATTAAAAAAAAAAGTCACTTTGTATTGCTTGAAATTGTGCTTAAGATAAAATACTTCTATAAGATGCAGGTTACTGGCACTCCTTGCATTGTGTGATGACTTACTTCTAAAGTGGGCAGGATTATACTATCGGTAGTTGCAATACTTCAGTCTCTCTTAGAATGTTTACAATAAAAATCTGATGCTGACAAGTACTGTGGAGTATATTTATTCTCTTGCTGTGGATTAAACAATTGATTCTGAAAGATTAAAATGCCCCACCTGCCTTCGTGCACACTTCTGTTTTGCCATGTCAAACAATATAAAATGAATACTGCACTTCCCTCTATCTAATTGAATAATTTACTGTAAATAGCTGTCATTTACTTTAGAGCAGTAGGGGATCATTAGCCAAATGGATGTGAGTAAGTCATGCCTTTAATGCGTTAGAGGGGCCTAAAATGGAATCATCTAAATGGGACCATCAATACAGCATGCTGAATTAAGTCAGAGGCACTTAAAGCTTTAAGTCCTCTTTCTTGTAAATTACATGCTCCCTCTGCAGAAAGGTAATCAAGAACTTGCGTAAAATATGGCATCTTTGTTTCAAAGCTTTATTTTTAATGAATAAAATAGTACAATTTAGATGACATGATTCGTAGGTGTAACTGTGTTTTGGATTCCCCTTATTTTAATTACCTTCCTTATTGACTGAAGCCTTCTTGCTTGCAAGCAGCTACTTGTGCTGACTAATACTGGCTCCATTCCGTAAGGATAAACAGGTAATAAAATATCTTTGCTTGACTTTTATAGGAACATGACCTGATAATTATTTGCAGAAGTTGGTATTTGGTGTAAGTAATTTTAAAAAGGTCCCAGTCAATCTTAACTCCTAAACGTACAATACATATTTCACCACTGAATTCAGTGCCAGGGCTGCTCGGTGCTTTAACGCATCTGTCCTCCTTTTGACTCCTCCAGGCCCCATCTAGTTCTTCCATTCAATTCCCGGTTATCTTGGAAAATGTTGGTCTTCAGTTAAAATCAGAATCCAAACTTTCAATGACATGCTAAGAGGAGAATGCAATGCAGGTAGCAACCATCTTGAGGTGTGAGACTTGATCTAAAAATTACTTTAATTGCAAATTTGGTAGATTGTATTACCCATAAGAGTATTCTGGTTTGAAATTTACTGAGGTCCATTCAACCACAATAGTTCTGTGACTATGTCATACCAGGTTCTGAGTCACGGTGACTTTGTAGGAACAAATGGCACATTTTATAAAAAAGAATTTCCCCTCTGAGTTTTGACTATGCTCTGTTTTATTCTTCTCATCTTCTAGGGATTCTAAGTTTTGGGTCTTATTTTTCCATGTTCATTCCCTACAGAATTCCCTTCTTGGTTGTCACCTGTCAGCAGTCAATCATTTCACTTTTTTTAAAAAAAAACTTTTTTTTTTGTGCATTAGTATGTTCACATGTAAGAACTCTTCAATTCTTGGAATTAGATTTGGGCAGATTTTTCAAAATCAACCTGAGATTCAACGGTTGGAAATAAACAAAAAAGCCAAAAAAAGGAGAAGAATTTGATACACTCTTGTTCCAGAACATGGAGATATTAAATAATTTGCTATGTGGCTGGGAAGGAGTTGGGTGACAAACTATGCTGTAGAAAGCAGGATGATTTTCTTATTTTCATTCCCTAGCTGTAATCACTGCCCTATGTTTCCTGCAATCGATACTTTTTTCCCCCTTCTTACTGAATTTTTTTTAAGGTAAATTCATCTTGTGCTTTGAAACTTTTCAGAATCTGCTTATGAACTGCTTTCACTTTTATTGGATGAGTCATGAGTCAAAAGCTCTGTCCTGTAGTTCCACCATGAGTAATGCTTAGCATTTCCTTGCGTTCTCTTTTAGAAGACTATTAAATTAAAAGAAGAATCTGTTTTTTGATGTCTTAATGGACAATTAGGTGGCTGGGTCTCAGAACTGATTTACATTTACCACTGCAGTAATTTAAATTTTTTGCCTCTAGTTTAAGGATGTCACATTTTTTCATGTACATGTTGCTGGTCATAGCTCTCCACCTTTAAATAAATAAAAAATATTTCAGGTTTTGGGACTGCTGTACAATGAGTTGATTCTGCTTATGGGAACAGTTTTTCACTGAGGTCTGTATTGACGGTTGCCTTCACTAGCACATCAGCAGATGCGTACTGGCAATAGCCAGGCGCTCATTTGGCATGCCTGGCCCCCATGTATTTACCAACACAAGTGTGATCAGCACAGGGAGTTTTGTGGATCCAGCTGATGGAAGAGTTGAATTTTTGATAGCATCTCCATGCTTAGGTACCCTGAAAATAATGAAAGCTGTATTTACAGGTGGAGCATGCACTCTGTCGTCATGGAGGATTCAGTTACATATCTGTTTTCTTGCTGAAGTCAGTTACTGGCTTCAGTTGCATTGGCAGGATGGGGAGAGAATGGGTATCTGAGCAGAATTTCCTGAAGCTGATCATGAAAAAAGGAGGTGTATGAAACTCTTAAACATCAAAGTTTCTCTGGAGGTCGTAGAAGGAAAAATTCTGGTATTTCAATAGTGAAATGAGCTCTCTGGAGAGTTTTGGCATTTATTTGGCTACTCTTGCAAATGGCAGATTGTCTGTTCCACAGCTCTTGTGTACTAGGGCACAAGAGAAATAAGTCTGAAGACTGAAGATTTCAGGGCAATGGATTAGCTCTGTGACCTCTGCTGAATTTTGGTGCGTTTGCACCTGAAATGGTCAACACCAGATTTCTGAAAATGGAAGTTCATGGAGAACTTTCACACTTAAAGATTTCCTTGATTGTACCAGTCTCATGTGCCTGGAGGGTTAGTAGAGCACAGGCTTGCACTCCCCCTTGGAAAGGAGGGAGCAGACAGCTTTCCAAATGTGAATCTAATGTGTATCTGTCGGCTTGACTTTCAGTGAAGTATTAATGAGGAAGTTCTGCACCATAGTCATAAATAACTGCAAGGCTCAAGCCAAAACTGTGGATAAAAAACCAAGGTCACAGTCATGTTTTTCTGTGGAGATGAAAAATAAAGTCTGGGATCTTAGCATTCCTAAGCCTAATGATTAGGAATTCACTGAATTTTGGCTTCTAATAGAAAAAGCTTGGCTCTGGGACCTTTATTTCCAGATAATTCTGGTATATGTGTCTCTATTTGTGCCATCACAAGCTGTTAGAAAGTCATGATAATAATGAGAAATATTTATCAAAACATTAGTCATCTTCTGCAACGAGACTTGTACTGTTTAAAAGATAATTTTTCTCTTCTTTCAATATCACTTTTTAGAAATTCAGAAGTGCAAATAATACAGACATCCTGGAACAGACTGTGAAGTAGTTCATCATGTACTCAAAACTTGTGTGCCAGTTCCTTTGCGTAATAGGTTACCAAACATCAGCTGAAGAGCACGGTCAGTTACTGTAGTTCACCTGACAAATGAGATGTTGCTGCACTTCAGTAACCTGCTATGTATCCGGGAGTTACCAATGACACAGAAGATACAAGCCATAACTTGTATACTTTCCAAATTTGGGGCTTTTCTAAGTACTGTGGCATGTAGATAGTCCCTTTCAAAATCAAGTTACACAGATCCCTACTGAGCTACAATATTTGTAGGAGTGGTAATGTGTAATACAGAGTTATGCTGTATGCTACTCAGTATCGCTGTAAACTGATGGAGAGCATTGTGTGCACTCTACAGCATAGCTGGGTTTTAAAGAGAAGACAGAAACCAAAAGGCCTAGCACAGAGTCCTCTTTGCTCTAATGTTTTTGTCCTTGTACTGTAAGTGGTGAACTCTGAAGCTTTTTCTTTCCTATTTTCACTGAATGCTTAGTCGTGCCAACTTTTTATTGTTGGATACCTTTCTGGAAAATGGCATCCAGTTTTATTCTGTCAGTATCAGTAATACTATAAGCTCTCAGGTGTGGCGTAGTTCCTTCATGTGTGCATCCACCAACATCCAAACTTTACATGCTCACAAACAATGCTCCTTCTTACTGTTTTGTTGCCTGTGCTCTCCTCCTGGGCCCTTTCATACTAAAATTTCAGCCTATGAATTGGGGAGTGCAGGAGGGAAACATAAAAATCAAAAGAAAAAAAAAAGGCCCAGACAAAAAAAACCCAAACCGAACTAACCACAAAATTACAAACACGTTACACCTGCCCCTGAGACACTGAATATGGGGGTGATCCTACAGAGCAGTTTAGTCTCTACTCTGCTAGGGATTCCCTATCTGTGTTGTTTTTACAGCTTTTTGGCTCCGTCCCTCTGTTTTGCGCGAAGGACAGAGGGAGAAGAAAATGTCTGATGATTGGATACTCTTTGGCAGCGGTTCAAAAGTATAAAAGCAGTATTTTCTCCTCAAAAATTGAAAAAGCCCACTGCTGGTTTATTATTTGACCTTTACATAGAATTAGAATGACTAGGCAACATAGTTCTGCTGACAGGCTGTCTGGAAGAGTTAATTGGAGTTATTAAAGGGGAAAAAAAAAAAAAGAGCAAGAAATAGAAGCAATATTCAAATGTTGCTGTAGGCTCCAACATTCATATTTTTTCCTGTATAAATAATTTCACAAATATATACTCTGGTTTCACTGGTTTTTTCAGCTTGTGGGAAGAAATCTGTGTTAGGCTAATAGGTTTGCTGTCTCCAGAGCAGAGGTTGTTCAGTGACTAGAGAGAGCTAGGCTGGGCTGTTTGTGTTTTTTAACTTTTAGGTAAATGCATGTTTTTTAAGGTTTTCAGAGTTATGGCAAAAGTAAGCACTTGGCTATTATCTCTGTAAAATTAAAAGCTTAATGGCTGCTGGCAAATATTGTGAAAATACCACCACTATTTACCATGTAATGCCTTGCGATACTTCTAATAAAGTCTTGGCTGGTGTGGGCTGTGACCTGAATTAAGGATATTTTGTGTATCTCTGTTAAAATGTCAGATTTTTCTTTTTTTATTCTTTAGAGTAATACCATTGTAAGTAAAGATGTCTTTCAGACTGCTGTCTAACTAACCGGAATGGATACTAAGTAAGATGAAATCCTTTCATTACAGAAAATGAATTGTACAGAGAGATGTGCAAAGATATTGTCATCTTTCCTTGCAGCGAGTGAGTTAAGTAGGTCCTTTATTTTTTTCCCTTCTCTGAAGTTAAATACAAGACTCTCATATTCTCTAGGTACTTATTTACAGTAGTGAACATTTGAATACTCGGTTTCAATTTGTATTTGCCTCATGTTATGGCTAAATCGTTTCTGTTTCTCTGTTTCCTATCTGGATAGGGAAATAATGATTTTGACTCTTCATTTTAAGCTCCTGTTGGAATTTTTTGGTGTTTG
>NW_009728970.1:0-325 GCF_000703405.1 Apaloderma vittatum | reverse complement strand
AAATAATGACTCAGCAATAATTTCATTAGTTAGAAGCCTCGTGTTAACAATTAACTGCAATATTCCGTAGGCATTTCTTCTGAGCTGGTTGATCAGCACTTGTACAGGCTTTCACAAGGTAAGGCGCAAAACCTCCTCCCTGTTTCAATTTGTGCCCTACACAAGAGCGAGTTGAAATAGCGGCCCTTTTTGGTTCCGATCTCTCCACACGCAGACTGGGAAGGTGCAACATTCCCACCTCCTGTTGAGGAGACATGGCAGAATCCTTCAGCCCGGATGCTGTCGGGGTGAGCCGGGCCACCGCGGCGCTGCCTCGCCTCAGCCC
>NW_009728969.1:6893-7733 GCF_000703405.1 Apaloderma vittatum | reverse complement strand
CCTCCAGGATGCAAACCTGTCCTGTAGCATCCTTGCGTTTTCTGAGTTCCCTAAGGAGAAGTGCAGACATGCTATAGGTGAGGAGAGAAATGCTGATGGGTTGGTAAAATGAGCCAGGTGTGTCCTGGGTTAAAAATGGAAGGGCTGAGATCTTGGACTGTGCTTGACCTCACTGCTCTCAGCTGTGTCTGGTGGCTTTTCAAGAAAATATGGAAAAGTGATCGCCCTACCATTGCAGAGAGGTGAAAGCTCAGAGAAACTGGGAACTAGACAAAGGGACAGAGCAGTTCCCCTCCCTCTGCACTAAGTTCCAGACAACCCTCTTGTCTCGAAGGACTCGCTCTGTTCTCCCTGAGAGCAGCAGAGATGTTGTGGGTTTCTGACATCCCAGAATATTCTCTAGGAGAGGTGGAGGGAGCTGTAAAGAACCTTGGAACTCTTAAAGAGTGCCTTCTCCATCCCCTTGCAGAAGCTGGTGTACCCTTCTGCATGCAAAGTGGTTTCAAAAGTTGAAGTCAAATCCCAGGAGGAGTCCTAGCCCCCACAGAGGGCTGCAGAGCAGGACTGGCTGACCGAGAGCCCCTGGGTGGACCCCTGCTCCTCATCACACATGGGGCCAACATCAAGCAAGACCCCAGCCATGGAGTTGAAGGAGGGTCTCCTGGAAAATGAAATGGGTGTCTGTGTGAGAGGGATAGAGTCTGTGGGAAATGGGTTTGATTTTTCTCAGAGAAATCTCTGTTAACTTGTCAATTTCTCTTTCTCAAAAGGAAGTGCCCCTTGGCCAGAGATAGCAAATGTCCAACGGCAGCTCCATCAGCCAGTTCCTCCTCCTGCCCT
>NW_009728969.1:5145-6681 GCF_000703405.1 Apaloderma vittatum | reverse complement strand
TCCTACCTAGGATTTGCTTCCCAGCTCTTTTTCTTTCTCTTCTTGATATCAGCAGAATATTATCTCCTCACCGTCATGGCCCATGACCGCTGCGTGGCCATTTGCCAACCCCTGCACTACGGGACGCTTCTGGGCACCAGAGCCTGTGTCCACATGGCAGCAGCTGCCTGGGGCATTTGCCTCTTCATTGCTCTCCTGCACACGGCCAAGACATTTTCAGTCCCCCTGTGCCAGGGCAATGCTGTGGGACAGTTCTTCTGTGAAATCCCACACATCCTCAAGCTCTCCTGCTCACACTCAGACTACCTCAGGGAAGTTGGACTCATTGTGGTTGGTGTCTCTTTAACATTTGGCTGTTTTGTTTTCATGGTAGTGTCCTATGTTTGGATCTTCAGGGCCATGCTGAGGATCCCCTCGCAGCAGGGACGGCACAAAGCCTTCTCCACGTGCCTCCCTCACCTCGCCGTGGTCTCCCTGTTTCTCAGCACTGGCGTGTTTGCCAACCTGAAGCCCCCCTCCATGTCCTCCCCATCCCTGGACCTGGTGGTGTCAGTTCTGTACTCGGTGGTGCCTCCAGCAGTGAACCCCCTCATCTACAGCCTAAGGAACAAGGAGCTCAAGGATGCCCTAAGGAGACTGATCACAGGATGTTTCTCAGAAACAATAAACTGCTTGAGAGGAGAACACTGGTGTGTGCAGTCACTGCCAGGACTGGGGATGCAGAAAGACTCTCGCTGGTCCTGACTTTTGGAGTGACGGAGGCCACAGCTTGATCTCCTGTGCCACACTGGGGGTGCCAGCAAGGAAGAGGGTCATAAGCAAGTGAAAGATTGCACCTGCACTTAGGAAAAGAGAGGACAGTTGACCAACAGGACTATTGCATTCCACATTCGTCACGTTCAGGATAAAGCTGAGAGAAAATGAGGGTTAAACTCCCTTCCTCAATGCAGGACCCGAGCAGGACTTTGCCTGGTCTCCTGCCTTTGATCCCAAACCAGAGACCCTGAATCCATCCTCTGTGCCCTGTTCCCCTCTGCCGTTGAGCCTGGGGCTCTCCCGGTGCCACCAGATCTGCAGCACCAGTGGGCATTGATTTTGGGGGGCGAGTTCAGGTTAAATATCGGATTTGTATGTATTTGTTTCTATTTGTATATATTCTTTTTCATTTATTTTTGAGATAAAATTGTGCACAATGAAATCATATTATTCCTTATTGTTCCTCCCACTTCTAATTCACTGTCTGCCTGTTGAATTTCTCCCATACTCTATGTAAAGAAGAATCATCTTTTCTGTGTATTTAAACAAAATAAAGGGCCCTGCAACTTCTTGTTTCTCTGAGATCCTTCCCCTGAAACCATTGTAAAACTTCAGGGCAGTTCCTTGTGCAGAGCTGGAAGGGAAAAGAGTCCTGGCACAGTGGCAGGACCAGGGAGTACCAGCTCTTGGAGTCTGCAGAGGGGCTGTCGAGATCATGGGGAGGGTGTGTTGGAATGGCTGGCTGGGCAAGCAAAGACATGCTGACCTTGGGGCAAGGCT
>NW_009728969.1:4665-4984 GCF_000703405.1 Apaloderma vittatum | reverse complement strand
TTTGGACTCTGGGGCTGACGACTGCCTGGTGTGGGGAATCTCCTGAGCGTGCCGGCTGGATGAACATTCTTACACCTGGATGTTTAGGGAGACTAAAGACACAGTGTGATGGACAGAGTAGTGGCAAGGCAAACACAGGGAAAGTTCAGTGTTTCTTTTCCTTCAATTAGTATAACTTCCCAATATTCAAAATTTAATAAGGTAGAAATGACAGTGGCATTAGATTGAAAATATTCATCCTACTTTCAGAGCTCCAGAAAAGTAGTTCACAGAATCACAGAATCACAGAATGTTAGGGGTTGGAAGGGACCTCTGAAGG
>NW_009728969.1:1855-4343 GCF_000703405.1 Apaloderma vittatum | reverse complement strand
GACTAAACAAACCCAGTTCCCTCAGCCACTCTTCATAGGGCGTGTTTTCCAGACCTCAACAACATTAAACAACATTAAAACATTTCAGTTGGTAAAAAGTGTTATATTTTCTTATTTTTTTCTTTTATTTTTAAGTACTGAGTGCAGTTCCCAGGTTTTCATGGTGGACTCCCAGGTGTGACCATAAGCACCCAGCACAAACCTCTAGAGGTCTATCTGAGGTACTTGGCATGGCAAATATAGTGTTACTTCCTCTCTTGGTATAAACTTATGACCTCAGCGGCACCAGTACCCCAGAACCCCACAGTTTTGCCTCTAGGTGCTTTGGACCACCTGCTCTCTCCAGTGGTCAACTCCCAGGACCTCTGGACTCTCTGCTCTCTGGTCTAGACTTTCTGATATCTGGCTCCCAGGCCCCTTATCCTACTCACCTGTTACACCAGCTGGATATTCACTAACATGAAACCCTATGACCTGTAGTCCCCACGCCAGAGCCTGGCACTCACAGCTCCCTACGTACAAAGAGCAGAGATCCCCTCAGGAAATTGTTAAAAGGGGTTTAGTAAGGAGGTAGGACAGTCTGGGACATGGCCAGGCAAGAGTTCTTACCAGCAACCTTTTCAGATGTGACTGGTCGTTTTTAGGCATATTTCATCCCCGGCCAACCTTGTTTCCCTCCTTTCTCTGCCTTTAATCCTTTCCTAGAAACCCCACAATAAGTCTTCATACTTTCAAAACCAGTACAGAGGTGGCACTTTGGGACATGGTTTAGTGCTCATGGTACTGTTGGGTAGATTTTGGGACTATGTGATCCTTGAGGTCTTTTCCAATCTTAATGATTCTATGATTCTGTGACTCTGTGGTTACATGAAATAAGAACCAGGTTTGCCAATCCACTTTCAAGAAGACAAAGAGACAGACTAAACGTGAGTATTCGATTGCATTTGTTGATTATCTTCATATCACTTCAGTAAGAGGAAGCTCCGTGACCTTAAAGGGGAGCAGCAGGGTATAACCAGGCAGAGCTGAGTGTGTCTGTATGGTTGAGGTTTTAGCAAGGAGTGACTCTCAAAGGATGGGTTTTTTAGGAAGGAAGGAGGGTGGGCTATATGTGCACACTATGAACTGATTTCTATTATTCGCTGTGTGGCATCACGAAGATCTGTGTCCGGATGGAGGATCCAGGAAACTACAGGCCTGTTAGTTTGATGTCGGTGCTGGGGAGACTGATGGAACAGTTCATCATGAGACAAAAATGAGCGAGGAATTTGACACTCCAGAAGGGAGAGCCATCCTCCAGGAAGACCTGGACAGCCTGGAGGAGTGGGCAAGCAGGAACCTTATGAAGTTTAATGGGGACAAGTGTAAGGTCTTGCACCTGGGAATACACAACCCACAAATGCAGCTCAGACTCGGATCCACCTGGCTGGAGAGCAGCCCTGGAGAGAGGGACCTTGGGGTCTCAGGGGATAACAGGCTCAGTAGGAGCGAACGGTTTCTGCGGTGGCAAAAAAGCCAACAGGATACTGGGCTGCATGAACAAGGACATCACCAGCAGAGATAAAGAAGACATCATGCCACTCTACTCAGCGCTGGTCAGACCACACCTTGAGTGCTGTGTTCAATTTTGGTCCCTGCTGTACAAAAAATATGCATACAAGCTGGAAAGGGCCCAGAGAACGGTCATGAGGGTGATCAGAGGACTAGAAGTCCTGCCATAAGAGGAAAGGCTGAAGGAGCTGGGTTTATTCAGTCTTGAGAAGAGAAGGCTTAGGGGGACCTTCTTACCATATACCAGGACATAAAGCATGGCCAGAAAGAACACAGAGACTCCCTTTTTACAAGGAGTCACGTGGAAAAGACAAGGGGTAATGGGGGCAAATTTCTCATGGGGAGATTCCAATTGGACTCCAGAGGAAAGCTTTTCGGCATGACGAGAGGAATTAGAAACTGAAATAGTCTTCCAAGGGAGTGGTGGATTCCTCAGCTTTCGACAGTTTGAAGGCTCAGCTTGACAGGGCCATTTAAAGATAATTTCCTGTAAACTGTATTTCTTTACCTTAAAGGGTTGGACCAGATGATATTTGAGGTCCCTTCCAACTTCCACAACTTGGCAGATGATGCCAAGCTGGGTGGTGCTTGTCATGCCAGAGAGACGACAATTTTGCCAGAGAGACCTGAACAACCTGGAAACATGTAACCCCCTGGAGTTCAACAAGGCCAAGTGCAAGTTCATGCACCTGAGTCAGGTCAATCCTCGTTATCAACAAGGACTGGGGTTGATGTGTTAGAGAACAGCCCTGCAGAAAAGGACTTAAGGGTACTGCTGGGCAAAAAGCTGAATATGAGCCACCAATGTATGCTCACAGCCCAGAAGGCCAGTCACATCCTGGGCTGCACAAAAGGCAGCATGGCTGGCAGATCATAAGAGCTCGTTGTGCCCCTCCGCTCTGGGGGGACCTCACCGGGAGCACTGGGTGCGAGCGGG
>NW_009728969.1:1072-1499 GCF_000703405.1 Apaloderma vittatum | reverse complement strand
GAAGCACTTGCACAGGTTGGCCAGAGAGATTGTAGAGAGCCCATCTATGGAGACATTCAATATCAGGCTTGATAGGGCTCTCAGCAACCTGATCTAGTTGAAGATGTCTCTGCTCACTGCAGGGAGGGTGGACTAAATGACCTTTAAAGGTCCCTTCAAGTCCAGCACATTCAAGGATTCTATGACTCAATGGTTCTGTGATCCTCAAGTCCAACTCTTAACTTAGTGATGCCAAGTCTACCGCTAAACCACGTCTTTAATGTCACCTACATGTCTTTTAAATACCTTGGGAGGCGAGGAAGGAAAAGCTGCTGAAGTTTCTGAGTGTCACTGATTGAATGGGGGTAACAAAACTGTTCTTTGCAGCTCCTTTGGCAGAGGCCTTACATCTTCTGCAGGAACTTGGAAGATCCAAAGTCCGTCCAAT
>NW_009728969.1:0-465 GCF_000703405.1 Apaloderma vittatum | reverse complement strand
GAGCTTCTCTCTCAGGTGCTGAAGTGCTAGGGCTTGAATTATAGGCCCTGAACTAAATTTGACCGATTGATGAACCTCTCAACCCCATCCTATACAGTATTAATCACTTTTATATAGATACCACATATCACATATACATAACTATTCCAATGCCAACCTGTAAAAGCTTTGCTCTAACACTAAATGTGTGGTTGGAAACAGCAGGGTGATCTTTCTTTAGCTAAAGGACATGTGCAAGCTGCAAAACTAGCTGCCTCTTGCTTTGTTAGAAGCAAGTCAAAAGACTGTGAGACCACAGGTCTGACTTGGGTAAGAAATGTTCAATTAAGGACAAAAATAAATCAAGGACTCCCTTATATTTTACCTTTAGCCCTGGCCAGGCTGTGGGAGAAATCAATTGGAGCAAACATCAGATGTTCCCATATATGAAGTTGTCTAAGGTTGTTCGTTTAATAGTGTAAAAGC
>NW_009728968.1:0-32124 GCF_000703405.1 Apaloderma vittatum | reverse complement strand
CTTGGCCGCCGGCTTCCCACAGCTCTGAAACTCGAACATGTGACACCTAGCGCCCCGTCCTGTTGCTACCCCAAAACCCACACACACGCAGCAATATCCAACAGCACGGCTCTCCTGGAGCTGATCTGACAGATTGTGCTTCATCTGACAAGGTTTGCTACGTCTGTCAGACAAGTGCCACAGTCAGCTAAATTCCATTTTTACCTTCCAGTCACCTCTGACAAGACAAGGCCACACACCCCGCAACAAAAGACAGAATATCTTGGGTCAAAAGAAGCAAAACTCCTCAGAAAGCTTTCTTAGCTAGTGCTGTCCCGATCATAAATAAGACCTCTTGGAGAAAACAAACCACTCTTCCGCAGCAGTCACTGCATTTTTGGAATCACTGAGTCACCAGTGCAGACCATCGCTAGGCCAGGGAACTGCAGGGTAGGTTTTTCTGAAATTCAGAGTTCTCCCCTGCTTACAATTCCACAAGAAAGTAAAAATGATCTACAAATACAAATTATATTTTCATAGTATGAAAAAATCTATAGATCATCATCCAACGCTACCAATTCACCAGAACACATGGCAAAACAGTAATTTTCCAGGTTACTGAAAAGAGAACAGATTAGCAGCAAGGCCCAATATAGTGCCACTCAGCACCTGCTAGTTATATCAAAAGATAAGCAACTGATGTGTATGTGTGTTTGATATATAAGACAGCTTGGCATTCCACAAAAGCATATGTATGGATGAGTCAAGAAGGAAAGCCACATGCTGAGAGAATAAATAGCACTAGGAAAACTAGTGTATCTTACTGTACACGAGAACATATATTAGGAATTAGAGGTCTGATTAAAAATAGATTGTGGCATAAGTTGTTCATTATTTAAAGACATGCATTTATTATTCATACCCATAGTATAAATCCATTCTCAATAAAATTTCAGTTACTTACACGAGACATCAGATCTTTCCTTTCTTTTTTCTTTTAAAGATTAATATTTTAGTCATGGTTCAGCTTTATTTTTAGCAATCCAGGAAAGCAATTGCTGCCCCACCCTGAACAAAAAAAAAAAAAAAAGAAGCAATGAATCACTTGCTTTGTGAGACAAAGCAGAGACATAATCCAAGACAGACAACAGCACACAAACTCCTCTGCATTAACATTCTGGGCTTCTGTAGCGACAGCTTCTGCCTGCCAGTTTTTCACTCTCCCTGCTCCTCACTTGTACAACCATGCCTTATTTCTCAAAGCGTATCTGCTACAGCTTGGAGTGCCAAGAACGGCACGCCTTGCCTTCAGGCTGACAATAGCAAGCCATCTAAATTATTCTGGGCCTTTCTTCTTAGTGCTCTCCTCATACCATTCAGGGCACACACCTCTTGTGCAGATGCACTCTGTATAAATAGGCTGGTTTTCCACTGAAACTAAGCGGCTCTCAGTTTTTGTGCCATTTGCAGTTTAACTATTACTACTTCATATGAATACAGCGATGCATATGTATAACTAACATCACAGAATCATATATTTTTCTAGTGCTACTTGAAAAAAAAACAACAAAAAAAACCACAAAAAATTCCCATAAATCACTACGTAAATTTACCACCATTTGAACCCAAACTCTGCTTACCTTTCTGTATATTATAATCACAATTACTTAAGTAATGTATATGACCAATGAAAAGAGAGCAAGTGGCTGCAGGGCATATCAGTGTCCAACAGCTTAGATAAGTTTACATTGATGTCTAACATGAGCCTGAAGTCATCATCTACTCTCCCCTCCAGATGCAGATCTGCAAGTTGAAGATTCAGCAGAGAAGAAACCTTAGAGTCATTACTTAAAGTCTAGTAATGACCAACCAAGTAAATTATGACTCCTCATTCTGAAACAAGTTGACCTAAGGGGTACAGTGAGATTATGAAAGTATAACCAGCAGGGAAAGGGTGAAAAACAGTTGAAGCTAGCAGGAAACGTGCTCAGAACAAGAAAAACAAAGTGTTTTTTCCACCAAAGAGGCACCATTCAAGAAGCTAAATGTTTATATGGGCTCCAGGGGAAACTAGACAGTTTTGTGGAAGATTACTAATTACAAATTTAACCATTACATAGGGCCATATAGCCTCTTTGGAATCAGAACCCCCCTGAGCTGCAACTGGAGTTACCATTCAAGCTTAATCTGTTCTTACAGTCTTTTTTAGGCACTGCCTAAATCATTGCTTAATTCATTGTTCCAGGGGCAGCAATATTAGAGCTAACTACACCTTTTGGTCAGTACCTTACAATTGTCCTTGTGCAAACTAGGTGTATGGAAGGCACTGAGAGAGCAACCAGAAAAGGTCTATACTGCCAGGATCCTCGACTACTTGGGGAAAAAAATAAATTCGAAGGCACTAAGTCTATCAGTTTTAAGTAGCCTTCTTTCAGTTTAGCTTAAACAATTAGAAGGAAGTTTCACTTCAACCAGATTCTAAGATACACAAAAACCAACAGGTCCACACAGAAGCCAACACATTTAATCATCTGATACAGATATATGTGCAGATAATCCTTTAGCTCAGAGGACCACCAGTGAATATTGGCTGTGATTTTAGCCCTGCAAAGGCAGACAAAAAAAACAAATTTCAGAAAACCAACAAGGAAACAACTTGTTTTAGGCCCTGCTAAGGCTATTGGAGACATATGGTACCTTACACCTACAGAGCTAACAAAAGCTGATTGCTCATAGCTCTACAGCCAAAGCAAACCAAAAAATCCAATCCATGTTATGGCCTGTGGACACACTGCGCATTCTTCTATTATGTGTTCAATGCTAAAGCACTCTAATCCCAAATAAACAGTAAGAGGGATGCGGAAAAGGTTCTGTTAAAGAGCAAGGAGAAACTGAAATGCAAACCAACCCACACAGAACAGTCTGTACTTATTACTTCTTCTGGATTTATCTTTGGTTGATTGTAACTTCTTTTCCTTAATTTTTCCTTCCAGTTGCATGTTCTATTGTCTCAGGATGCTTATTTGTACTCAATGACACAAGGAACAAACAACCTTTTAACAAAAACAACTGCTACCTGAGATATCTACAAACCATCAGGTTTCCTGATACCCTAAAATAAGTAATTTAATAGGCTTCACTCCTTGGAGGAAGTACCTCCTGGAAAGGGAGAGGCAATCAAGTAATTAAATGCTGATTTGTAAGCAAAACACAACTATTCATTACAAACATGAGAAACTCAAGATAGCCCCAGTGTTCCCAAATCACTTATATGGAGCAATAGGTTTGAGTGAGTGGCGCAACAATGCTCACCTGAAATAAATACAAGAATGACTACTCATTTCTGCTGTGTTGCTGACATTCTGCTCATGGTGCAGACTGTAGCAGTTACTGTGTCAGATGGGTGCATGGCACGTAGAGATTACAGATTCTTCAGTTATCTCAAGTTTTTGATAAGAAGTTGAATGAGGATTGCATGCCCCAGAAAAGTCAGTGCATTTTACACCCTGCAGAGCAGCAGGCCTCCAAGACTTTACTCATCTAGCTGAGAACAATTTGGTTGCCTCCAGGAAACTAATTGCTTCTCTCATTGTAAAGCTTGAGCTGGTGAAGGACACAGGTAAACAAGATGATGAAGAATGTTTTTATGGCCTTGTCTTTCACTGAAGCTGTTCCAGGGTTAATCCTAAATTCTGTAAATAACATGGTGAAGGGGTGGGGAGAACACCCAGAAGGCTGTGCCCAAGCCATTGCAAGTTACATACTTCAGAAATGGTAACAGGGGCTTGGGGAGGGGGAATGAACAAGCGTTGGCTCTCAGGCAAAACCTCCCCTGTCGTGACAACCTTTTACATGATTTATAGGGTACCCTTGTTATAGTCAGAATATTCTGACAATGGTCTTTACTGTAAACTGCTCTGGATGCACAGCTCCAAATCTGAAAGCATCTCTACAGCAACAGCACGATTGTTGCCCATTTGATTTTTGAAGGGACTACTTTTGCTTCTTCAACAAATAAGCAACGTAAAACTCTTAATGATGTTTGCTGCCATTCCAGCCTGCACATCAATCAGTTTTTCCCTGAAGGTAGGTCTTTCTGAAGGTCACCTCGCTTTCTGAGGTGCCCGTTTGTGGCAGGCTTTACAAACATAGCAAGTGATGGGAGGCCATTTCCAACAGTCAAGCTGCAGGGGTTTCAGGCTGCTGTAACCTGAGCTCCTGCCCCAAATGGCCTCAGGCTTCGAGGAAGCTGCAGCCGGGGACAGGCTGGCTGAGGTCTGACGCTGGTACGTGCCTTGGCTCCCTGTTTCCCAGAGGTCAAATGCCACCAGCCCCTCTGAGTAAGGCAGGTTGGCTTGGGGTGGGGCCACGCTGTGGGCCACAAGCCTTTAAACAAGTGGAAAACAGGAGATTTCTGGAAGCAGATGTGTTACGGGGAGGTTGGTGGTGCTGAGCAACAGGACAAAGCTGGGCTGGTCAGTGGGGTCCCGTGTGGTTCTGCGCCGGTTGCTTTTTGGTTCTGGATGTGTCTTTGGGCTGCAGTGGGCAGATGCGATGCCATCGCCCACCCTTAATGAGCGTGAGGTGGCCTCGGTTTCATCCTATCGGCACATAGGAATAAAGTGCGTGCTGTACACATCCACTCTGTTCTTCAGCCCCAGCAGTGAAGATACTCTGGTGAACAATTAATTCCCTGGCTGCTGCCTTTCAGGAGCTCAGGCAGTGGAGGGCAGGCTTTCCCGGGCAGCTGAGCACTGCCAGGTCTGGCTGCAGGAGGGAAACTTAACTGTAGATGCTGAGACGGGGCCTAGATTTTAAAAAAAGAAGAGAGGGAAAGAAGAGGGGAGTTGAATGTCCTCTTCCTGTCTTTGTAAAAGCAAACTGCCATCCTGTATTACCCCCAGTGCTTGTTGGTAGCTCCCGCACCACCCGCCAGCACATCCCATGGGGAAACGGACAACAGAGGTGACCTAAAACCAATTGATCTGTGATCAGCTAGAGTTTCACCAGAGCAACCTTACACAGCTGGTTATCTGGGAGGAGAGGCTTATCTTGATAGTACAAGCCTGTTATAAAACCTGCAAGAAGTGATTTATCTACAGATCTATTTTGACAGCTCTCAGGCGAGCAAATCCAAAAGTAGCGAATGAATTGCCGTTTCCACTTGTGTGACTTCCTTGGAAAACTGCGTAGTTCCACACCCTCGTGTCTTGGGCATGAGTGAACTGAGCAACCTTTACCAAGATATGCAATTTCTCTAGTGCTTCAAGGACTTGGTTTTTCATTATTAGAACACATATACACACACACACAAAAAAAAAAGACCTCTGGGGTAATTTACTCTCTATGGTAGATTTTTCCTCTTTCACAGAAATTTGATTATGTATATGTATGATCATGTTCTAGTTAGTTGCCAGGCGCTCGGTGCAGGTCTCAGTGCAGCAGAGCTGAGGATAGAGATTCTTAGAATTATGTCTGCCTAACAATCCCTGGTAAAATGTCATATTTTCAAAATGCATTATTTCATCGACTACTTTTTACTTACTCAGAGTGGAGGTTCTAGTCCAGAAATTTGTGCCAGCTGGAGTATTTCTTCAAAAGTTTTTGATTCAAGTGTTCAGTGCTTTATTAAGGGAAAAAATACTATTTACCCAACTGAAATAGGTCTTATAATAGTTTAATTGAAAGGGTTTGTGCTTTCCATGTTAAAACAGGTATTTCAGACACCACATGGAAAGACTGCCCTTTTGCTGTTTAGTAAAACTCACCCATTCAATCTATAAACTTCAGAAGGATCCCCCACAGTGCAATTTGCAATTGATTTCTCCAAAGGATGTATTGATGGAGCACGCTTAATCTCTGCACTTAACGTAATTGATCTAAGCCATCTCCCAGGAGCAACTGTGCAGACTTCATCCTGCAGCTTAAGAAGTGGGATGAGATTTCTTACATGATTTTAACTCTGCGTTGCAGACCTGTGTTGCAGACCTGACTGATTCTGAGCAGAACTGACAGTCCCTACAGGTAACCTTCAGGAGCATGAGAACCCCAAATGCCTCCTATGCTAAGGATCAAAGAACAGAAAAGGGTATGGAAATAAAAGGCAACAGACAGAAGCATAAGTAAGTACTGACACAAGGGGATAATGAACTGTGACAGGAACAAGGGCAAAGGTGTCTGTTGACAAGAATGAAGAAATCGGGGCTTTGCTGCAGATTTACCTGCAGCAATTCATTTAGTTTCTCTTTAAGACTCTTTGCCCTTCTGCAAAAAGGAAGCAATGATACTGACCTCTTTTGTAGAGCCCAGCACAAAGTGAATGTTGAAAAAAGAATTGTCCTGCTTTCCAACCATTACATAACTAGAACATTTTTTAAATGTCACATTGAAAAACTTGTGCATGCAGATATAAAACGAAGAGAGCAAGTAACAGACAGACAGGTAAGATATCGCTTAAAAATCTACACCAGCAAAAAGCCTCCACATTCAAAGGTGATGAGATAGGTGCAATAAATACAGCCTATGATGGTCTAAAGAGACAATATTGTTTGTATACACCCAAACTATCAAGGGAAATCATGCACAATTCTAAATTAAATGACTTCTTAGCTGTGCCATCTTCTTTCTGTTGGGAAGATGTGTCTAGGCATACCTGTTTCATATCCTGAGAACATATTCACCACATATCTAGAATTCAGGCATTAAAACATTTTTTTCTTGGGCTGTGGTGTAGGTGGTACTGCTACATATTTGTTTTTAAATGTATTCCCAGTGTTCATAAGACAAATC
Organism: Apaloderma vittatum; assembly: GCF_000703405.1. Classification (NCBI taxonomy): domain Eukaryota; kingdom Metazoa; phylum Chordata; class Aves; order Trogoniformes; family Trogonidae; genus Apaloderma; species Apaloderma vittatum. The sequence continues at coordinate 25,356 of NW_009728968.1, read as the reverse complement.
CTGAGCAATGTCTAGAATCACGTTAAGATAAATTTTAGATCATCCAAGAGTTCAAGCATAGCAGAGGGTAGCCATACAGATATGCTGCTTTAGCAGAATCACAAAGAGCTGGGAGTAGAGAGAAACCACGGTGTTCCTGTGGTGCTAAGCTAACGTGGATAATCTGGACATTGACAAGCACAGGCCAGCAGTTCAGTTAACCCAGCAACAGTTTAAGGAAGTTATAAACATTAAGAGACTATGACATAGAGAGAGAAATAGCATGTGGTTCGTTGACCATAAGGAGTGATCATGAGGAAGGAGTCCTTTCAGAGACAAAAGTGAGCCTTTGCTCCATTTTTGTGATGTAGAGGTAAGTTTTCTAGAAAGATGCTTTCAGACCCAGGAAGAAACTTTCCAGGCTTCCTCATAACTCATGTGATTCAAGCAGAAAATATAGCCTTAAGAAAAAGAATATAACAAAGAGCTACAATTCAATTCAATACATTTTTATACACATTTAAACTCATTTCCAGCTGCATTTTGATTAAAACACACTACATATTTTAAGTATATGCATGCAGTAAAAAAATGTCATGAAACAAGTTGAATATTTTTATTGAAATAACTTTCCACATGTTAGAAGATTAGTGGAAATATTATCTCAGTGACACAGAGATTGAAGTATCACAGTTCTCCACTATGTCCAGGGTTCTCCTTGTGTGAATCCACACACTTTTGTCTGACAGGGCCCATAAAATTGACAAGTTTAAATGGTTTTGATGCTTCAGAAAAAGCAGTAATTAAAAACAAAACCAAAATCCTAAAATAAAGATGACCATGGCATTAATAAAGTGCAGTTTCCAGTTGTATGTCATAGAATGGTTTGGGTTCGAAGGGACCTTAAAGATCCACCAGCACAGTCCAGGACAACCCATTCAGTGAAATGATGGACTTCTGAACTTTGTTGTACTGTATGGCTGTTCAGTACAACATAAGAATAACCACACTGAGTGCCAAATACAGGATGGGTCATATTGCATACAACTTTGTCCCATCCTGGGGGCTCTCAGCTGAGCTGTGGTTGTTCCCATGAGGAACATTCTGTCTCAGAGCTTTCATGCTTCCAGTACCACTTTTAATATCCTAAGCAGCCTTCTTTTGACACAGGCTGCAGTTAAAGTAGTGTGAAGTGATGCTGTGGATGATTTCTGATGGATCTACTTCCCTGCCTTTTCTCTTTTCTGCAGTACACTACACAGCAATCAATATTCAGCCTTGCCTTCTCCATGCTTCTATGGCTGGAACTGCCAGCAGCTCATAAGGTTTTTGTGAGCTGGCCTGTGTAGGCTGTTAGATGTGTGGGACCAAGAACAGTTCTTATCCACCTTGGGGGTTTTTGTGGGGGTTTTTTTGGTAGTTTTACTTGGCTGTTCATTGCAGGCAGTTTTACCAGCAGTGTGTTTGTTTTCTCTGACTGCAGTCCTGATTTCTTACTGCTCAGGGAATTTATATATAGGAGACTATGATTTGAAGATACTCTTGCTCTTTTAAATAAGCTATCAGAGAAACCAGATGAGGTATAATAGGTTTGTCTCATTAAGCCCATTGCAATCTTTGGCATGCCTGGGACTACTTCTGTGCTGTCATTTTCCAGGAGGATGAATTTCAAATGTGCTTTGAAATCCTCAGAGCAGGATACAGATGTTAAAGTGACGAAAACCAGCGCTCAGTAATCTTAATACACAAGCATACTTCTTTTGGCAGGATCCTGGCACTCCAGCTGTTATTCTGATCTGCTGGCCGGCTGCTTTCCACTAATCACTTCTTGCAGAAGAAAAGGCCTTCCAAAGATCTTTCACCTTTGGCCTATACTCAAGCAGCAAAAAGGATGTTGCAGCATATAAGGCTTGTGCCAGAAGGGATCTTCAGACTAATAGAGAGCATGATTCCGAGTTTTTTTGCCATGAGATTCCCCATAGGTCTGTCCTGGAAGCCTCAATCATCTTGTCAGCCCCACCACATCTTGGGTTTCTGTATCTAAATAGGGTGTCAGTCCTCAGTTACCCTGCCTGTGTTTGTAGCCAGCTGACAAGTTAGTTCACACCTCGCAGAAATCTGGCAAGACAGTATCATAGGGACAATGATTAGAAGATCGATAATGTGCTACAATCTTTTTAAGACTTCTGTGGTTGTGGAAAAAGAAGGAAAAGGAATCAAGAAAATACGGATGTAAATCCAAATCAGCTTCAGCCCTTTCTTTCCTGCATTAATGTACAGAAATTATTAGACAAAGCTTAGGTCACTTCTTAGTGACCTAAAAAGGAAAAAACTTTCCAAAAATACTATATTTCACTCAACAGTAAGACTAGATGTTTAAGAAGGCCAGCTGTCTTTGTTTGAACTAAACAGAACCAATTCTGTTCAGTGATTTTACTTTTCAGCCCAGTCTCTCCTAAGAGGCTGCACTTTCTAAAGGTAGCAGCATGTGTTTGCAGCCAGTGTCTACTACCAGAAATGAAAACATCTGATGTTTACAGTTACTGCCAGGCATTGGTATGCAGAAAGGATCTAGCTGATACTCATTCCTGCAGTAACCAAGGTCACTGCTGGATCTTGTGTGCCACACTGGGGGTACTGGGAAGTAAAAGGCGTCACAAGGAAGTAAAAGGTTGCACCTCCAGGAAGGAATGGACAGGACAGGTGACCAACAAGAGTATTCCATTCCATATATGTCATATTCAGCATAAAGCTGAGGGATCACAGTGGTTAAGCTCTCTAATGGCCGGTGGAGGACTCCATCCAATCTTCTGCCTTTGATCGCAATCCTGAGTTCCTGAACTCAGCTCCTGTACCACTCCAATTCTCCTCTGCTACCTAGCCTGGGGCTTCCCTGGTGCCTACTCATTATTCCCTTTTGAGCACTAATACTGTATTATTAAAGCTGTTTTAGTTTTCCAATCCTTAAGTCTCTCTGCCTCATTCCCTTTCCCTTCTGGGGAGGGAGAGGGATTAAAGAGCATCTGTCAGCATTTAGTGGCTGGCCCAGTCCTAATCACAACACCAGCACACTTGATTAAGGAAGCCAAACTACCTTTACTCAGCTTCTGATAGATGCCCACAGAAACACTGATGAGTTTGTCTGTCAGTGCACTCTCATTAAGCTCCTTCATTTCTTACCAACAGTGGCATTGGCTTGAAAGTCTCCTTCCTAAGCCAGCAGCTTTCTTACCTGTCTGAGGATGAATTCTCACACTTCTTCAGCTGTTAGATTGGAGTCTGAGATACCAGGGATCTGCATCCCAACCACTTACCTCTCCAAAATCCAACTGGGTTTAAATTCTTTCGTCTTACACATCTGGAGACTGGGGACCAGCGCCTCCTCTTAAGAGCTGAAACAAAGAATGATATTGAAAACCATATATGCATTTATGTGGGGGACTTCTTAAGATCAAGTCAAAGAATTTCCTTATGGTTCCTTAGTCCTTGTGCAACTCTAGGTATAAACTCTTCCTGCACCTGATGCAGTAGCATTTATTAGTATTGCATTAGTTGGCATTGGAATTTGAACACCTAAACAGGGTGTGAATACATATACCAGGTAGCCAAACGTAAGTTCAGGCTATGGTCATCTGATGGGTTATATACTCACCACAGCACACACTGGCAGGGAAGATTCTGTGACTTCCTTTCGTGCTGCAGTGATCTGGGCTATTCTGTCCTTCCTCATCAGTTCCTCCATGCCACAGGAAAAGGAGAGATTTGTGAATATATATATATATATAGCATGTGGAAAACCAAGGGCAAATCAATAGCCATCAGATGATAAAGTCTGCATCCCCAATGAAAAGCCAAACTGAAAACAGTACAAGTTGTGCACCATCCATCAACCATGCCAGCTAGCACAGGTCTGAATTTAACTCAGACGCATTTGGACATAGTAGAGACAACGCCCGAGTAGGAGCCTGTTTATGAATTTAGCTACTGGTGTAACTCTGTCTTGTAGGCAACTATTCCTGAAGTAAAATAAGTTAACTCTGACATATAAACTGCCCGTCGAGGCAGCACCGGGACAGAGCTAGCACCCGAGGGGTCTTTCATGGTGCCAGCTGGCCAGAAGCAGACACCAGACTTCAGCTAAAAGCTCTGGTTTTCAGTTCCTGCAACCCACAGCTTGGAGAAACAGCCTGATTAAGAGAAAAACAGAACAACCAAACAGGAGACCACCTTTGTGAAGGAGTCATCCTGGGAGCAGCCAGAGGCCTCAGCAAGGCCTGCGTTCAGCACAGTCCATTGCACGCCTCTCTCCCTCCTCCTCTGCTGTCTCCTTTTGCATATTTAATGCAGCCTGCAGGACAGCAAACACTTTTCTAGGTATTTCCAGGCTCATTATTGACAGACTGTGATTGTCACGAGGAGCTGTCACGCCCCTTGGCATTAGCCAGGGTGCCTATTTTTAGTAGGCAGGACAGAAACAGGAGTAAAATCTTCAGCTGAGTACACGGCAATGCTCTGTTACTCACAGATTGAATCACTTTTTGGCAGCCTCATTAAAGCATTTGGCCAACAAACGCTGTTTGCCTTCCTCTTCAGAAACGCCGGCATCAGCGAGTGGTTCCCCCCGCGATACACTGAGGCACTGCTTCGTGCTGGGGTGGACAGCAGGCGGGCACACCTCACAGAGATGTTCACTGGGGCACCGTTAACGGAGGTGATGTCCCCGGAGTCATGTTAGGATCTCAGAAGGGAAGGCAGAGCTTGTCAAGACACACAGAAACCTACCAAGAAACAAAGTAAGGGCTGCAAGAAACCGAGGCCCATCGACTGCAATTTGGTTGGGCCGCAGCCCGATCTGGTGCAAAATAACATTTGCAGTTTTACAGACGCTGGAGCTAGTGATTTATATTTGGGTTGACTTCTCTCTCTGTAACTTTGGCTCTTGTTTCTAGATCAAACTGTCACTTTGTGCAAACAATTCAAGCGTGCCTCCAAAGGCCTCTAGGAGCCCAGCACCCCCATAACCCTGCTCCTCAGGCGGGACCTGCTCTCCTGCGCTTCCCACCATGAAGGACGGCTTGTGCCTGCCTTGGCGCACAGGAGGATGAGGAAGACATCATTCACCTTAGTTCTGGCAGAAGCATGCATAAAATAGTTTTTGTGATGTGTAACAGGTTACTGTTCTGTACATATTAAGTAGTATAGGCCCACCCTCCAATACAATTAAAAACCCCCCACCAAGGCATATTTTTAAAAGTGCCATTGGGATGCAGAAGTCTTAACTTCATAACTTTGCCAGAAAAAAAGCCGCAGAACACTAACATCATGAAATAATTTGAATCCAAACCCTCAAGCTCTGGAGAAGGCCTTTCTGATGAGACCTGTAATGAAGTTACAAAAGCCAGAAAAATTGTGTGGTTTTGTTTTATCAGCCCCTTTCTGTACTTCCATTTGTACACCAGAGAGGCTCCTTTGCTGACACAGTCACCTCCTGCATATGTTTGGGTAATCCCTCCAAGCTTCATCCTCCACTCTCCTTCACACTATTTGTAAAATGAATTGCTTTTCCTCACATTTACTAAAGACCCTTCTTCAGTGTTACAGCAAGAATAGCAAACTTGTTGCCTGCTGCTGTCTCCTCTTCCTCTCTGCCCCTTTCTTTTTTAGAGCCATTGCCTCCAATCAGAGTATTTGAGATCCACCAGTGAACAAAAGACACATTCAGTTTTGAGGACTTTATCTAGGAGAGGGGGGAAAAGCTAATTGCTTTTTATATTTAAATTGAATGATGCTTCTTTGAAAATAAGTATGCTAGAGATTAGATCTTAAAAACAACCTTCTGATAAACTAATAAAACCGTTAGAAAAAAAAACAAACCTCAAAACTATTATTGAATTGATCATCAATATTTTGCACAAGCCAAATGATGACTGTGCACAGTCCAGTGAGTACCTATCCTAGTATCAAATTTCAGTACAGTTTTGACAGCAACAGGAATCATTTTAGTATTTGGCAGCTGTTTAGCAAGCCAGAGAGAACCAGTAATTTCACCAGAATTTGTCACACATCGGTGCCAAAACAAAAAGTGAACCAGTCATAGGTAGCTGCAGGCTTAAGACTGTAGCTGTAACCTTTAATTACTACATCACCCAGAACAGCTATTTTTCCAGAAATAGTTTGACGTATACACACAAACTTGCAACAGATTCATGTAGTATGTACCAACTATATCGTATCAGCATTAATAACTTCCATAATGGAGCAAAAACTTGTAACACCATCATGACACCTGTGCTTTAAGAAATGAATTTAAGTTAGTCAAAGGCTAGTTGTGAAAATATGCTCAGTCTTTGTGAACTACTTCGACAGCTCTACGAAAGGCCAAGATTAACTAATATACATTTTGAATGATAAGCAGTAAATGAACTTGACTCATGCACATTTAATAGAATCATAGAGCTGTTTAGGTTGGAAAAGACCTTGAAGATTATCAAATCCAACCATCAACCTAGCAATGCCAGGTCCAGCCTTAAACCATGGCCCTAAGCACCACATCTACACATCTTTTAAATACCTCCAGGGATGGTGACTCCACCAGTGCCCTGGGCAGCCTGTTCCAAGGTTTGACAACCCTTCTGGAGAAGAAACTTTTCCTAATATCCAATCTAAACCTCCCCTGACATAACTTGAGGCCATTTCCTCATGCCCTATCGCTTGTTACTTGGGAGAAGAGACCAAACCCCACCTTGTTACAACCTCCTTTCAGGCAGTTGTAGAGAGCGATAAGGTCTCCCTGCCCTGAGCCTCCTTTTCTGCAGGCTAAACAGCCCCAGGTCTCTGAGCCACTCCTCATCAGACTTGTGCTCTAGACCCTTCAACAGCTTTGCGGATAAGAGTAAACTCCTTCCTTGGAGAAGTTCAGTGAACAAAGAAATAGGATGCAATGATACAATTAGTTCACAGATTCTAAAGGTATTTTCCCGTAATTAAGTAATCAGGAGAGTAGTTTGTGTTCTGTACATTTTCCCTATGAGTTTTCAAAAGAAATCTGAATAAGGTGGTCCAAGAAGAACAATCTGAAGTTGATTATCCTCACATTCTTCTATCAAATAAAAGCATAGGCTTAAGCCCTCTACATAGATTCCATTTTATTTCTTCATTGCAGAGAGCAGCAATTATTTCTCTTTCTAGCTCTGGTTGTAGTAGTAACACTGAGAAGCGCAAGTTAAAGTTGGGGGAAAGATTTTTTTATTCAAAGTTCACATCTCTAAGCAGTATTGTAACTTATTCTGGGAAGCCAGCAGCTATTTTCCCTGGAAGTTTTCCCAATCTGTTTCACAACACACAAAGTACACACTTCTTTAAAGTTGCCTTGTACAAAACCTACTACTGCTTCCCAGAATATTAGACCATAGGCCACAGTAAGTACTCTGCAACTGGTCCACTGAACTTTTATGCTTTTGCTTTCCCTTCTTCCTCTTAACTTTTTTTATTTTTTTGAGAAGGATGTACTGCCACACCCATTTTTTTTTAACCTGGTCTTTATCAACTGATTAATAAATTTAAAAAAAAAAAAAATATCACACTGAGGAAGGGCTTCATATTCAGGATTCTTTCTCTAAATTATCAGTTTGATTAAGATTTTATAATTCAGAGAGAAGTAAACAAAAAAAATTTTCCAGCAGTTCAGTATGTTAAGTTTACCTGGCTGACATTAATCAGAGAATGTTTTACTTGGATTAAGGTCACAAAATATACTTCAAAATTGCCATTCACAGATATGAACATACAACTCCAGAGTGCACAGCATACCTGCTATACTGTTTTAAGATTCTCCATAGGAATGAGTGTACATCCTTTCACACATCAGATGACTGAAATCCATGACTGAAAACAAGAACAAGCCTAACATAAAAACCCAGTAGAAGAGTATGTAAGTTTTTCCTACAGTTTTTATAGACTGTTGATTTACTGTAGCACTATCCACAGACACCTAGAGACAATAAACTTACTTCAGCTGAAAAGTCTTTGAAAGCCCTTGTCTTACACAACTAAGATCTTAGAGGATGGAATAGATCTTCTAACTTTTTAGTAAAAAATATTTAAGTGATTTGCCAAAACAATTTACAACTGGCAAAAACATCAAGCACACCAATATGCTGCATGCATTTTCACACCAGTAAAACAGCTTTTGGGGAAAACCAACTTTAAACCCTAGATTACTCAAGTATGCTTTTATAGTCACAACAGTAAAAGAGATAACAAGCCATCGCTTTTCATATAAAATAAACGAAACATCTGTCATCTTTCAAATATTTTATTTTAGTATTTTTAAATATGTTTTAATACAACAAAGATATAAAACAATATATTAATTCAATCTGAGTTTAGAATCAAAACAATATTTACTTATTTACAATACTCACTTTAAACTTCACTAGCATACCCTCTAACCATTAGGTAATACTATTTTCTCTGTCGGAACAAAACGTGTAACTGTTCACTGTGAAAAGTCATGTTCCTACATCCCTATTAAGTACCATGTACAATGCAGTTTGTGGTTTCTCACATTTGAAAATTTCTCTTATTTGATAAAACTGAACTGAAAGAACAAAAGTAAGTTACAGTTGGTCTTTCTAACTACACAGTCACTGGGCCTATTAATAGGTCAGGTTATTGTGCTCCACATCATATTAAGTTCTCACATACCTATTACAAACTGGTTTTAAAAACGTGCACATCACTGAATTATGTACATAATACTCACTGCAAATTTCTTATGATACAAATGGTAAGTATGCAGGATATTGCTCTATGGAAGGTTCAGTGTTCACAATACTGTAGTGTCTGAGGTGTTGTGAAGGGGTTTTTTGGTGTTTTTCTTCATATAATGAAGAAAACATCAGTACGTTCATTCCAAAGGGCTTCTTCTCACCCCACAAACTATACTGTTTCAATTAGAATAATGGCAACATCAAAGATAAATCAGAAATAATAATCTATATGAATCATTGACAATCTATCAATTAACCCCTGATTGATAAAGTCTACATGGACAAAACAATTCAGAGGGTAAGCTGGTTCATTGCTGGGACTTCTGCCAAATATACTTTCATCTTGAAAAGACTAGGATGTTTTTTGTAGTTACAGATCAAGTTTCTATAAAAGCATCCTAGACTATTCAAAAAACCCAGAAAAATCAGTGGTGCCTGTAGATTACCACAAATTCTCCCCAAATCTTCAGTATAAACTACATGGACAGGATGAAAAACTACCATAGTTGTTATAGGTTACTTTTCTTATACTCCAGGTCCACAAAGCCTACTTTTTTTTTTTTTTTAAGACTGCTCCTTCAAATGCATATTTAATGGTTATGATTCAGCTCCATGATAGTTTTAGTGCTTGAAAATCTAGTGGACATCAAAACAACAGCTAAGTAGTAACGAACAAGTATAGCACTAAGTATGCCAGCACTGCTTGAAAAACCCAGGCAGATATTAGCTGTTACAAAAGACTTATGCTGATGTCTGGAGTTCAACCCATCTCTCTTTACTTTCAATACTCTTTTTGGCACTACATGAGACACAGCCACACAAAGAAGATTAAAGGAACCTGTGTCTTAATCTTCATTGAAGAGTTCTGATACTTCTAAATAATCTTAACATGGTTGCATCAAAAGATAACTTTTTTGTTTTTCAAATTTAACTGACTCTTGTTTCTTAAAGCATCTAATTATCAAGGTTTTATTTTGATGCATTTTCTACAAATTTATTCTCTCACTTAAGTAGCAATTTCTTTGAAATACTACTGGAATCTCTTATTCTATAATAAATGAGGGGAAAAGAAATTGGGGAAAACCAAAAAGAAAGTGACATTAGCCATTCCCATTACTGTAGCAGCATACCATGCACAGAATGCACTTGGCCTTATCCAGGAAAACCCTTAAACTAAAACAGTAGCACTCACTGGAGTTAAGAGTATTTAGTGATTTGCTTAAAGTTAAGCACATCATTTGCTTAATCACAAGCAGTATGCTTAAAGAATCTAATTTTTGCTAGTCCTGGACATTTACATGCTTCAAACCCATCTACATTCCTGCACCGACACTTTGTGTAACTGTTACATCGTTTGCCAGAAGACGTGAAGATAATTAGCATATATGGAAGGTTTCTGTATAATTCATTATTCAAGAACGGTTGGAAGAACCTTAAAGATCCTTCCATCAGCTTTTGTCAGTGTAATCAGAATTTGCTAAAAACTGCATCTATGAAAGTCTAATTTCTGTAAGCAGGTGCAATGTCACAAAACCCGCAGTTTAAGGGATCTTCCAGACAAAAAAAGCCAAAGGCAAAAAGTTTAGGAAAACTATTATAAGAAGCTTTTTCATAAGGTAGAACTTAAAAAAACAAGAGGGGGGAAGGAGGGTGCCTGCGTGTCTCATCTATGCAGGTACGTGCATACATGTCCCCAAACTGATAAGGAAGAGCTGAAGACTATTGTCAAGTCTCAAACACTACTATATTTGCTAAACTACAAAAAAAATATGACCCACCCCCTCTTTTGCATATACAGAGTTATTCGGTTAACATTTTACTTGATTAGTTTGTGCACTTTGTGGTACTAGACAACATTGTTGGACACTTGCACTCACTGACGTTAACAGACTAATTAATTAATTCCTCTGAATTCAGATGCGTGCGCTCCCACAGACCACAGAAGATGACTTTGCACAGAACAGACGCAGCAAGTCGCAGGACAGCACAAGGACCAGTGCACGAACATATGGGAGGACAACCCCAGACACACTCGGCATTAAATCCAAGGCCCAACAGTGCTCTGCTGCCTTCACTTAAAAGTGCTCGTCAGCAGCAGAGAAGCAGCAAAATGCTTTAAAACACTGACTCTTTAACAAAGGAGCTACAGAATTTTAAGCCTGTCAGTTACTCACACCTTGTTTCCATCTAATTAATAATAAAGCTTGCATTACTGACTTTGCAGAACGACCTGTGTTCTTTTGCATGCGAGATGGGATTTTTCTGTCTTGTACCCATTTCAAGTCTTCCTCCTGTGTGTTTATAGGCAGACAAAATGAACTTCTAAAGTAGAGGAGGACAATTACCCTGACAATGTTTTAACCCACTTCAATGCTTACAAAAACAACCTCCGAATACTACTTATCTTAGACTTAGACATACAGCGTTAAGGTAAACAGCACAAAAGAACAGGCTTCCTTTAAAAAAAATATTGGTAGGCAATGCTTATTTAAAACATGGATTTACTTAACAGAATTTGAAAACTTAGATTAGAACAAAGAGAAAAGCTTTACGTTTCAAAGTCTATGAACTTTGTATTTAAAAAAAACAGTATTGAAATGATAGATTTACTTTATGTAAACAGTGTTGCACGGGGCTGTACTTGAAAATTTTCCTGCATGTCTAAGTTGCAAAGTATTTTTTCAGTTTAGACAACAGCTATGCCAGTTAGCACTGACGTGGCTCTTTTCAGAATGAACAGCTTTGCAAGTTCAATTGCAGATAACTCAGAACACAAGCCTGCACATCCTGAGAGCAGATGTTTCCTAGAGTTTACAAAAATAGCATCGATAGCTGTGTGTGCATTGCTAAGGCATATATAAATTAACAAATAGAGCTCTTTGATTATAAAGTCTCAAGAGGAATGTTCAAACTGCCCTTCTGAAATCAGAAAGGTAAGAACTGCAAATGAAATGTCTTTCAATCTTTCAGAATATTTTCTTCTTTTTTAAGTGTAAGCATACTCCCAAAATTTGGATGGCAAGAGCCATCAGGCTATGGCAGATTGAACAATATAGTATTAAACCTGCGACTTTGCTAAAAAGTTGGAATGTTACAAATATAAAAGTCTGCAGAATAGTACGACGTGTGTGTGCTCAATACAGTTGGCACAGATATCCCAAGATGCACAATTCCTCTGTGGAATAGGAGCTAAATTAAGTTACAAAAGTAATATACTACAAAAAGCACAAGATAGTCAAGGTATCACAATCCAGGTCTACAAAAGCAGTATGAAAAAAAAAAGGAGAAGCCCACAGTAGGTTACAAGCCTCCAAATAAAAAATTGCCTTGCAAAATTCTGAAGGGATTCTTTTTCATACAAATGTTAAGTCCACTGTGGCCATTAAGTCAGCTCGTACAAAGCTGCAAACGCTTCGTGTAATTTTCCAAAGCTGACTTATGCTACCTTTTGTACATACCACCTATCCTGAAATTGCAATAACCAAATTCAAAGGTCTGTAACATTTTTTATGATCTGCACTTTTTACCCAGCAGCTTTCATTTAGCATAAATCTAATTTCAAGTCTCGACAGCCAACATTAATACTGTCCCCTTACAAACCACTGTATCAGAGTGACCCTTGCTTACGCATTGTGGACTTGGAGTGTTGGTCTGAGGTCTTTGGGGGTGTTTCACTGTATCAGAGTGACCCTTGCTTACGCATTGCGGACTTGGAGTGTTGGTCGGAGGTCTTTGGGGGTGTTTTGTTGTGGCTTGTTTTTCTTCTTTTAAATAGAAGTCCACTGCTTATGGTACTTTTACCTCTAAGTGTAGTAAATGAGCAACTTAAATTAAGAACTAGACTCTCTTCATATTTGTTAGAAGAACATATACTCTCTGTGTTTATACGTATATAAACAAATACACTGTGTATATATATCCAGAGATATTCACCATATTATTGACATCAGAGTGCTAAAACATATATCGATATGAGCACTATTTCCAATACTCACTATTATTTCTTTTCCTGAAAGAGTTACTACATGCATTTTCCCCATCCATTTATGGGACAGTAAGATATAGGAAAATAACAGTTCTGTTTCTCCAATGCCAAAAAGCTGCTCCTAAGAAGCATGCAGAGGTTTCAGTATAAAGCAATTAAAACCACACAGAAGTTATTTAGTGGCCTTAAACTCACTAAAGCTAAATTAACTTTACTTTCAGTGCATGTAGCATTTACTTTAACTCATGTATTTAAACACAAAAGGGAAAACTTCCAAGTGCTAGAACAACCATACAGACAACTGATAGACTAGACTAAATAAGCTCTCATTAAAAAAACATCATCACGGCACAGCCACAAGGCAGACTTTCAGTTTTGGCAACCTGTATGCAGACCATTTATACTTACTTTAAGACTTGTTATTTAACAGTTAAGAGACCCTTTTAGCAACAAACTATACTGCTTTCTTCATTATGACACAGTACTCCACAATCTTTAAGTATACACAGAGTTTGTTCTGAAAATTACATTTATGACTTTTAAAAGAAAGTCTTTCTTTAAAGTTCGTATATTTTAGTCAGTGTATGTAAAGGCTGTCATGTCAGGTAACGGAGATTATTTGCACCTGTAAAGGGTATATTAGATCTAGTACAAGCACATATTTGAGGTTAAAGTTACATTAACATTCACACAGAACCTTACTAAGGGTAACAGCATTCTGGTTTAAATTCATGGCTCACTGACAGCCTTTACCAGTCCCTCCATTGTTTCCTATTTTATCAACAATAAAACAAAACACATCTCTGTGAAGTACGTGAACCCTGTTTTCTGGCTAAGAATCTAAGAAACAAGACAAGGAGGAGATCATGGTGCAAAAAACATTACTTAGCATCCCCCCCCACTTGTAAGCCTTGTAGGATCTTAGTCATAACGCTTCATAAAAATCTGACTTGACCCACACACTCTTCAGCCAATCAATCTTTTCAGTATTGTAGGTTTTGAAAAGGGCCAGCAATACTCATTGGGAACAGTACCATTAACATTGCATTCAAAAAAAGAAAACATAGGAAACCAGATCCTTGCTCTCCTACTCTGTTGATACGCTCTAGTATTAGCCAGCGTATGGTAATACAAAAAGAGTCTTGTAGTGATGTAAAAGGCAATGAAGACGTCTATAGAATAATGTTCATGTGCAGCCAAAATGAAGAAGATTCCAAAGAGATTCAGGACCCAGGACAAGGTGTGCAAGAAGTTCCAGCTTCTTGGGGTATCTAGGTAAAAACAAAGTCTTGAATGTCTCAAAAGTCTGTGTCATTATAAAATGCAGGCCTAGACACTGCAAGTTTCTACGTGGATTTTTCATCTTATGTGATAAATTACTGTTTTCATCTGTAAACACTGTTTACATTTACAGGTGAAATAACTCCAACGAAAGCAACCACACAAGATATAAATGTTTATCACTTTATGACTTCATTTACAAATACAGCTATTATGCATTTCTGGATTAACAGAGCATCCTAAAATGATTTAGCACCATGCAAAGCAGAATTCTTTGTCCAACCAATCTTTTTAACGGAAATCATGTCTTTTCCACGTAGCAAGGGGAAAATGTCCTAGAACATACATTACTCTTATTGCAGTCATTCTGTCATAGGTGAACTCAAACTAATCATCCTAGTTTACTATAAAACGTATCAAATCACACTTTGTATTTATGAAAAATCACTACTGTTTCATATATTCTCACTCATTATGAGGTTTGGTATTTTGGCTTTATGGAATATACTAAACATTCAGCCACCTAGTTGAGTATTTTGCCTAACAGGGGTTAGTTGCAGTCTGTATATGAACAGACAACCCTAAGTATCTTCCCTTCCAGTAGCAGGCTAGAAAGCCTTTCAATTTTCTTGGCTCATGTTCTTTCAAACATGCCCTACTCATCCTTGCATTAATCTAGATGGTGCTGTTCCTTTCCTGTCTGCAAGTGAACTGTCACAAACCTGAGAAAGAGCACAGCGATCTGAATTTATATTTGTTCACTTAAATGGTACACTCTGGACTTCTTGAGGAGGTTAAGCAGCAGATACTCCTTAACACTTAAGGACATTTAAGTATTTGCACTCTTGCACCCTTGGCTGAGAGCAGGCAGTACACAGTCTTAACACTTCAGGGCATTTAAGTATTGACACTCGGTACTTACACTCTGTGACAAAGAAGTTGAGCATGGTCAGGACGACAGTGTGGCCACTGAACATGTAATCTCCACACGTGTGTACTCCAGTCAAAGTCATCCCAAAGCCACTCCATATTGCAAATGCCCGCTGGAGTTTTGCCCAAACATTGCCGTACAACTGAAAGACAGTGACATTAACCTCAGGTAAGTTCCAGCCCCACTGCCCAATCACTATGTCCTTCAAGTTAGATGTACAGCACTTTATATGGGTGAGTCTTTCATTAAAATGCAGGTTAGCACATATTTGGATTTTATTGTGGCAGTGAGTCACATTAGTAACTACAATTACTAATTGCATTCATCATACCTCTGAAGAATACTGGAATTTCGAGCAAGTATTTTGTTGCAAATGATTTACATGCAGAGTGTGCCACCTTTTTTTGAACATATTCAACCTCCTAATGTGTTATTGTCAAGCTTCCAATATATTCAAGCTCAAGTTAGAAAAAAACCATAAAATCCCATGTTGTGTCGAATATCCCTTATTAGAAGGGGTGAAATAATAATAGGTTGATTTTTTTTTAAAAACCACGCATCCACTAAAACAAATAAGCAGTTACTCCACTTTCAGCCTTTCTTCATGAAGTTAGTATTTTAACTGCATGCTTCTCTGATATATTCTCTTGGGTTCACACTGTGAAATTTTCAGAACACCTTTCCCTCAGTAGCTGCCTGTTCTCCGAAGTGAGAAGTGCTTCTAAGACCACTACAGAATCTTGCCTGCATAATGGCAATCAATGACGGGGCATGGAGAGGAATAGGAGAGAAACAACACTGTTCTTATAAACACACATCTAACGTTAGGGTCACAACAATCTTAATGGTCTCTTAAATAAAATATTTCAAAAAGAAAAAAAAGAAAAATAATATAAAGCATTTGAAGTTTTTACCTTTCCAGTACACTGCAAGTGCTGGCCTGGCACAGAGAGTGAGGTAACAAACATTGTAACGCAACGTAGCAAGAACACTGTCCCCATGAGGCTGCACAGCCTTCGCAGAAGGATGGACCTGGGGAAAGTACACAGGAACTGATTGCAAGAATCCTAATATACTGTATTTTTACATCAGGAAAATTATGATAAAAACATTTCCCATCACCCCAACTTAATCTCATGAAGTCCCTTCATCATTGTTACATGTTTCACAGGAAAAAAATTTTTTTTTTTTGTTAAAAGTAGTACTGTAAAGGTATGGTTCCACATGACAAGGTGAGACAATGTAGCAAGCTCACTGTCACCAAAAGGTACAGCTCCACTCCTCTGCAGCCATTCTAGCTTTGGCACTCGTACCTTCAGTTGGCAAATGGGTAAAAATTTAACTTGCAATACGCACACACACACACAAGTGTTTTCTGTCCTTCAGCAACAGCACACTGCTAGGCTGGCTCAGTCATCCTGTGAAACTTCTCGTAGGATTTTATTATATATAAAATTATTACCATATAAGAGTATATACTGACAACTCTCTGGTACACATATTACACAAATCTGATAGAAAACTAAATTCAGATTACTCCTTTGCATGAGGAGTAATCCATTTTACCAGGACCATATTAGAAGCTTACAAAATTCCTATTGAACGGAAAGTCTTAAACAATCATCATAAATTCTGGTTAGTCCTTCCTCTGAAGTACCGGTTCATTTGAATTTTATATACCACACCTGTGTTTGTGAAGCAGAAGAACTAACAGCCAAATGTAGCACAGAATCACACCACATACTTCAGTCATAGCAAAAGCCCATGGTATCCTAGGGACGCTAAAAAAATGATGAAGCAAGAAAGTTACAATACAAAGGCTTAATTTCAGTTTCTAGCCTCAGTGTTAAGAATAAAGGCATGCGAAGTTCTAACTAAGAAACTAACCTGCATTAATCTGACATTAGTTTAAACCACTGTTTTGTTAAACTAAATGAATTTGAATTGTTTTTTAATTACAAAATCTCGTTTCTAATGATGTAGTTTCAGAAGACATTTACACAGAATTCACTAAGTCAAAGAAAAATCTCCAGCATGCTTTCTTAATTTACATGTGTGATTTAGTAACAGGATGTGTTCCTCTACCATTGTTTGCCAACACCTTTTTCATCCTGACAAATTTGCACCATGTCAGTTATGTTGCTTATGCTTAAGAGAATGCCATGTCAACACAATCAGTGAAATGCTGCAAAGCCTAAAATCCTAAACGCTTTTAACAAAGCAGAACTGCGCAGAAAAGTATTTGGGAAAAATAAAAACTATTTTCAAAGTTAGATTTCAGTGATAATCACTAGGTGGAAACCTTTTAGCCTTGCTTATCAAAAGATTTAAGGCCTTCTCGCACACATAAGACAACAGCAACCATTTCCAGTCTGCAATTGCACCAAAATACAGGTCAACAGATTTCAAGCGAGGCTGGTCCTCACAGTTTTGTGTTCCTCCTGATACAAAGGGGTAGCAAAGCGCTGCTCAAACCCTAGAGCTTTGTAGTAATCCTTTCACATTGTTTTGTGAGCTGCTGCTCTCTGACCTCCCCCATCCTCCAGCTGCCCAGCTGCCCACTGAATACCATGGTAGGGAACAAAATCCAGCAATGCCACAGCTCCCATTCCCTCTCCCTTCTTCCACTCTGCTGGATGTAGTTCATCCGTGACGAGTTATATCTAAATTTATGGGGGTTTCTGCACACTTCCCCAAAAGACTAGACTCCCACTGACTTCATGAAAACCATTAATGAAAATGGAAATTACTGGCAGGAATAAGGAGCTCACAAAGACTGAACCTGTCAGCAGTTTGTCTTGTCTTTTAAAACTCTCTAGGCAGCAAGTTCTCTATGGTGCAAGTACACTTCCTCAAAGGCAGCATTTATCCCCTATAATATCTGTAGTCAATAACCAGAATTTTACTTTTGCTGCTGTGTCTCATTTCTGCCTGAAGTATTTTCTTTAAAAAATGAGCAGGTACACGTAAATTACAAGTGCTCTATGGTTAAAAAATGCTGGTCTATTCAGTCTACTTCAGGGTTTCCCAAAACCATCTTCAACAAGCTGGCAGTGGGGAGACAGCAAAAATAGAGTATCCATGCTATTCCCTTTCCCTTTCCTTGCTCACAGGCTGACCAAAATATTCCTTCATCAAGTTATTCAATATTGACATGTTAAGCTTCATAGCAGCACACAGATTTCAGAAAAAGCACAGAGGTGCTTATTTATGCCAGCTGACCATCACCATTTTTACTAGAATGAGAGGATGCACAAATTAATTACTGTGTTGTGATTAGCTAAAGATGTAGAACTAATTATAAACTGTGTAGAACAACAGCTCAGTTTATTTTACCCTGAGAAGACTGAATCTATGTGTCTAACTGACGCACATTCCAATCTCGGCAAAAAGGTTTACTACACTTAACTGTTTTGCAGAGGCATCCTCAAGAGCATATGAAACTTTGAGAATAAAGGAAAGACAGCAGATGCTTAACCATTAAAAGAAAATTTCTTACCTATCTAGAAATATGTCTGGCAGAGGTGGATATGTTTGCATGTCAGGTACTCGCTCGTGTACTATAACCATAACGAACGATGTAAAGCCGAACACTATGAAGACATACACACAACTTAAAATTGTCTTCCAGTACTCTGGGTCCAGTCTCCGTGCCGAGTGTTTGTTTTTGCCATTTGCATATTGATACTGATCGCCATTCAAGTCAGTCATTGGTCCATCATAGTCCCGAGGTACTTCACCATTACAAAACCAATCTGTCCCCTGTAGTGAACCAACACTTGGGCACACTGTGCCAACATGACCATCGCTGCTGTAGCCCAGCTCTTCCAGGACATCAATATGTTGCTTCTGTAGTTTGCGGATGGACAGCATCAGCCTTTTGATATCCCCTAGGACTTTGATTTCCAAAGGAGGGGATCGTAAATCATACTCCGTCAGTGTCAGCAGCGTAATTCCGTCTAGCCTGTGTCTATTGCACAGAACGTCCACATATTCGCAGAAGCCTTCTTCCTTCAGCCACTTGGCCACGTTCTTGGTAGTCCAACGTCGAATGCAAAGCTGGTTATTGCCCGCCATTGTCCTTCTCTAGGTGCCAATTAAATTGACCTGTTGATATATCGGAGAAAGAGAAAAGGCCTGAATGTGTAACGAAGATCACTGAAACGCCAGTGTATTTCGCGTGGTTTTACATACTTAATGAGCCAAAGGCTTTTTATATAAGAGCCAGCTAAAAATAAGACAGATTGTTAGGTAATATAAAAAAAAGTTAGTTAATGTAAAAAAATCTTTTAAAGTATTTTTTTCTTCCTTCAAGCAAAACTAAATTATCTCACTTGTTCCTAAATAGAAATTTAAAGCTGCCAAAACCCAAAATATTTCCTGGACATACCCAGTCTATTTTCAGTCTTTTGTAAAAAAAATAGATAAATCCATGTTTGTTAATTACATTAGGCAACGGAAAACAAAGATTACTCTGTTTAAATACCAGCTTAATCATTAGTCTGTTCCATGGCTTGCAGTTCATAAACTGAGAAAGTATAGCCAGCAACTAAGTAAAAAGGAATTAAAGTTAAAATAACACATTACACTGTTTTAAAAGATACACTGAAGCTTTAGTGACATGACACTGGCCCTCCACCTCTCCCAAGTAGATCTACAATAATATTGATCTGAGGCATCTTAGCCATCATATTTCTATCTTTGTTTGATCTTAGTAAATAAGACATTTATTATACTGTGAATCCTATAAAATATTCAGCTTTCAAAGGAAGGCAAGACATCTCAGCAGCATTAGTCACATGAAGATGACAAGCCACCGGAACAACAACCAGAAAAAAAATTAACCACAGAACGTTACATGGAATACATGAAAAAACTATGAAAAGTGATGGAAAAGTTCTAAGAAGCTTATCCAATATTCAAGACCCACAGCAGTAAAGAACACATTTATGAATCATTTATATTTGGTGGTGTATGCACAGCTACCATCTAAGAATCAGCTACAATTTCACAGCTCTTTTGTACTCGAGAAAACAGTCTAATTAACTAGAACACTTCAATCATGCCAACTAAATCTCAGAAAACACAAGACAGTACAATACACTAGTGTCACATACATCATTCAAGGTTTTCAAAATGAAAGCAAGGAATCAATCTATTTAATCTATTATTCAGCTTCTGTATACTGTAAACAAGTTCTCAAATCTATATTCACCACGGTTTTACATCTTTTTCATGGGTATAGCTCTTCCAGAACCAAAGCTCTTTCCTTCTCACTTCTCTTTTTAAAGAGGTACTATACCTATTGATAGAAGTAGCTCTTATAATAATTATTAGATGCAATGCTTTACTCCAGCTTACACCTAATAAGACCACACACCATTTTATTCTGTGACAGAGAAGATTCAATTTGTCCAATGAGATCTTCTAGCAGTGCAAAAGAAATAGTTACTAAAAGAAAAATGGTTGCACAAATCAAAGTTGTCCTAAAAAAATCAAAGAAGTGATATTTCTGAAGATAGTCTTTCTTGAGTTGACTGTACATTGACAGGTACATAATACACAGTTTTAATTTCTCAAAACTCCATATACAGCTTTAATATATATATAACATATATAAGCTTTAATACTTTCATCTAAATAGTTGTCAAAACATCCATAAACCACTACTAGAATATCTGTGTTTTACTATACTCTTCGTTCCCCATATCAAAGCGTATTTTCTTATTTCTGTGTTATCTTACTATTTTTTAAAGTCTTGCTCAAAACAACCGCAATTACTTTGCTCATACAGCTACCAACAGAAGAAATTAGGCCATTTAGCTTGCAATTAACAATCAGTTAATTGACCTTTTTCGTACTACATATTTTTATCTTACACCAGTAAAACAGACAATCAAACTTGAGTTGCTTATCTGGACTTCCAGCTTTCCTTACTCAGAAATACAGATGAAATACTGAAAAAAAATTTGTTAACCACAGTGGTTTTTATAACACTGTAATCATCACAAGCTTTCTACAACCAGTGAACTGGGACTCACAAAAAATACACTCAACTTACTGATTTTTCTTCTAACCAAAGCAACTTCTGAGGGCAGAGGCAGGAAACTCTCTCAAACCTACAAGAATTCTATTCGTTTGTGTCAAGTCAAGCAGCCTAACACCAGCCTAGTTTTTCTTCACTGGTCACTGCAGGAATAAAAATCCACCCTTACCAAACATGCAATAAAAGTAACCTTACAACACTGAGTAAGCTTACCCACCAAAGGTCACTACTAAATGGGCTGGACCTGGGAGAAAGTCTACATTTCTAGAGATGCACCTGACAGAACCTCCTCCCATTTTTGAATGGCGTCAAAAGACAAGACGTTTACATAACTGGAAAAGACAAATCAACAAAAGCAGCAAGCACTTACACAGAACATAAACTTAAACCGTTCCAGCTGGTAGCTAATTTTGTCTCAACAGGAACAGCTAAGTTCAGTTTTGATGACAGGGCAATTTCTTTAAACTCAGAAACTGCTTTCTCCTTCAGACTACTCATTCACTGCCACTTTTGTAGTGCAAAATGTAAACCGTGCTTTCCCTAGTAATCTTAGTACCTGGAATACAACACAGATCTTCGCCCAACTGTTCCTGCTCATTTCTGAAACTTAAGAATGCTACATAACATTTCCACACACTATCAGTGTGCAATGTAAGGCTGAAAAACACAGCAGAAGAGACCAAGTCACCAAGATAACCAAAAGAAAACAGGACTGGTAACTATTCTGCCTTCTACCTTACTGGTTTTATCATTGAAACCAAGTAACAGATAACATTATTTAATGATGAGTAACACATGAGTAACAGAGCAAGCACAGACTTAGGCATCAGAGGGCAAAATATACATTTTGCCTGACATCAGCTATGTCTGGAACTAGCTAGTTGATTACTTTCCTGCTACTGTGACTTTATACTTAGTCAGCTCATCAGCAGTACATATCATGTGTCTTGTTTCCCTTTTCTCTTCCCCAGCCTTTTAATTAACAGCATGAACACAACTGAATATGAATCAAATGAGCATGTGTGCGTATTATTTTTTTAAAGAAAAATGTTACTTTATGAGCCATTAACACTTCTATAATCTGGTTAGGGCATTTTATGAAATGACATGCCCCTGAGGGACTGAGCATACCCCAACTGTTGGCACAATATTTTTCCTAGATGTATATTTAAATATGGAAAAAAATAATCTCAAAATAACTATCCACAATTCTACTCTGTCTTCCTCTCCTGAACTACTGCCAGTCAGCCACCGAGTCTCTAACTTTTCGAGCATGCAGACTTTGATTCAGTATACTGGGATTAAAATGTAAAAAGTTGAATATGATTATCACTACTCTAGCCAAGGAAAAGCAGCATTAAATCCCACACTAACATTATGCTGCAGTCTCGTCACAGAAACAAAACTCCATTACACCAGAATCATAGCTGAAGGGTTAAATAAGATTCTTGTTATAGCCACAGCAGTTAGCACAATGTTGACTGGATTTATTTATTCCAGACATCACACAAAAATCTACCAGCACCTTTACTGCTTCAGCACCTGCTCTCACATGCCTACCTGTGTAGCTCTCCTTGCGGGCATGCCTCTTGTTTTTCTTCCTCAGCTAGGTTCAATTCTCACTATCCTTGAGAGGAATTTTAGGAAGGACACTGAAGAACTATCAGATCTTGAGCGATCTAAGCTGCGTGTCTGTGTGGAAGGCTTCAAGATGAAATGTGAATACAGGCAATTCCAACACAGCGCTTCCTTCACCGGGTCTGCTGGCCGAGAAGCACGATGTCTCACGCCTCTGGGGGAAACATTTTTCTGTACAAAGGCTGCTGTTTCCCAACACGAACAGGACCCAGGTTTGAGACCCTGGCTCCCCAGCACAAAAGCGCCACACACAAAATCATGCGCTGAGCTAGCCTGCAATAATGGGGCTCCTGTCACATACCAGCTTAGTAATGTGGGCTGGAAAAAGAACTTACAGCGCTGCCTTGTTATGCGTCAAATGTCTTGGGTACTCTGCTGACATGCATCAGAAGCTTGTCACTTGCTCTTCCTGAAAACTCTAAATTCTTCAGTGCTTATTTAACGCAAATAGCACCAAAAGTTTCATTGCCATATAGTATACAGTGACTTAATCCTTATCTTCTAAATGCCATCTTATATAGTACAGTATCTTGCAAACAGGAGAAAACAAACACTTCCAATACATGATTTTTTTTAACATGTTTTGGTTTTAATACAATAGCTACCACGCCATATATAAAATTGATCAAACACAGGACAAAACGCCCACCATTAGACTGAAAAATTAAATACGTATTTTCCTGAAGCAAGCATACAATAAAATTAAAATGCAGAGTATTCCTATAAAACTTGCATTCAGTTTTACTTAGTGACTTTGCTATCAGAGTTGTTTCATAAACATTTCTAGTAAGTGAGATTATCAACAGTATTTTAACCGTACTCAAAGGTCTTAGTGCTATTTATCAAGGTAAGATAAGAAAGCTCAGAAAGTAACACTTGTTTAGCGTATTTTATGTCTTAGCTTTTAAACCGTCAAGGAAGATGTTTTTCAAGAGTTATTCAATGAAGTGCTGCATTGTGGAAAACACAGAACCACCACTGTAAAATCAGACATTAGCTCCTTACACTTAGAACTGAGTCTTTCTGTTGGATTGCCTCCATGCAAAACTGGCAACAGCTACTACAGAAAGTCCTGAAAGCTAAACATATTTGTCTTAAGAACCGCTAAGTGCAGTTACATATTGCAGCCAGCTGAATAGAATACACATTGCTCCCTGATTTTTACACCTCATTAAATCTAACGGGTTGTACTATACTCAAGTGAACACGAAGAGCAACTCAACTCCTCATCTACTAACCAGCTAACAAAACATTTTTTACCCTACCACAATAATTCAAGGCACACACAAGTGCTTTTTAAACAAATGATGAAGTACTCCATCACTTATCTTAGAATGTTATTCACAGTATTTCATTAATATTTGAACAAGATCTTAAGCATCTCACATGCTAAATGTCAAGTGCCAAGTATTTTTTCTTCCAACTTCAAGAAATAGTGTATCCATCCCCTAACAACATGTTTGCTGCTCTTTACCCTTATACAACTTCGTAGTAAAACAATTTAGGTTTGCTTTTCTCCTTTTATTTCTTTATTTTCTTCCTACACTCCTATATTAGGATGGAGATGGGAAGACATGAACAAACTCTCCATTCAAACTAATGCCAGAACAGTGAAACTGTTCTTCCTCTCCACAATCATTTACAACCTGAACTTTCTGTTCCAGTGAAAGTCCAGGAGCTCTCCTCATTTTAGATGCATTAATATAAACAAGAAATTAAAAAAATCTTTTAAAGTTACACAATATTGTGTATATATATATGTATATTTATATATACATTTATAATGTAATGTGGTTTATGGATCTCAACCAGCTTAGCAAGCTGCAAAACTGAGCTCTGTACAAAGAAAAGTGATAGTACAGAGCCTGAAAGACTGCAACTCCCAGGCTCGAGCCTGAAACACTGTTTCCTTCCCATCCAAGTAGCACTTTCACAACAAAAACTTACTAATAACTTACCAAAGAATTTCCTTCCACAAGGTATAAAAATCACTTTGCCCCAACCCTGTGAGTTAATTCCACCTTTTTTTTTTTTTCCTATAAGCAAAAGGAAGAACAAGATCATAGGAATTTCGTTACCTCTGATGTCCAGTAAGAGGCACCTCCTGCCAAACATGAGGAGCGCTTAAATGCCAGGAAAGGCCTTGCTGAGCTCTCGCCACTGAGGAGCGCAACTCGATGAGGGGCTCTGCACAGGTGGATGTCCACTGCAGCAGGGGAGGAACCATTAAGCGAATAGTCCAAGAGGGCACCTACAGCATGAGCGATACAGAGATTTGAGAGACTCCGTCTGTAACAGTTCCCTGCAGAGCTTCAACTTTCTGAACACACCCAGGCCTTGAGCTCCCACAACACCCATCCCGCGCTGGCAGACCCCTCCACTGAACCCTGAAACTGGACCAGGATCCATGCAAACCACCAGCAGCGCTGCCTCCTTAGTTATCAAACCCCAGGCGCTCAGAGGCTGCCTTTACTCAGAACCCGGCCTTCAGCAAGCCACCAACTCCATCACAAGCAGTAAGAGAGCCCAGGATCTGTTCTGACCTGTCACCTAGCAAAGCATCACTTCCAGTGACGAGTCGCATCCTGACACATAAACGAGAAACCAAACCCTCTCCTCCCAGACCTCCTACAGCAGAAAAAGCACAGGTACAGCCCAGCCCCGGCCTGATACCGGCTGTTGGGCCCGGTCCTGCTCCGCACACGGCGGGTCCCGCCACCGCGCT
>NW_009728967.1:0-5454 GCF_000703405.1 Apaloderma vittatum | reverse complement strand
TACATTTCCCGGTTTCAAGGGAGGCTTTCCCGTGTCTTCTAAACCAAGACAACAGGTATAGCTCAGACAGAAAACCAAAGGAGGATGAGCTCTTCAGTGTAATATACTGGAGAAAATATTTCTACATTTCCATCTCAAATTAGAAAGCTCTTTCACAGGACCTTGGAATGGACCTACTCAGACAGCCAAAGCCAGGACTGCCGCTACTGTCCTGTAGGAGCTCCGGTAGAAGCGATTATAGATTTATTTGGAAAATATGCAAAGATAATGTGCGAGACAACAGATGACAGCACAAAATCACCATCATATGATCTGGCCCAAACTGAAGTATGACCTCTCTTTTCTTCACAAACAGAAGCCTCCAACACCAGAAAGCACTCAGAGGAAGCCAGGGATTAAAACTGCTCAGCTGCTCCAGCTTTTGCAGCTGTTAATCCATCAGAGGAACAGAAGAAAACATTTTGCACGGCCTTCAAAATTCCCCTGATAGTAGGGAAGGGCAAGTCAAGATACCCTACACAAAATGAACTTTAGCAATAGAATCTATTGCAGTCTATGTTGTTTCTCCCATTTCCTCATCCACCTCTTGATCAAAGGGGGTCTAGGGACACAGGTCGTCAAGCAAGCCCGAACGCTGGCTGCCCACTGCCTAGCCACAGGGATGGGTGTGTGGGTATGTGTCCATTTGTACCTGCCGCAAAGGATCTACTGAAAGAAGGAGGCAGCAAGGAAGCCAGACATTCCTGAGCATTGGTTTAGTAATACAAGACACTAGCATTTTTCTTGCATCTTTGTTGTTCTAGTCCACTATGAGAAAGTGATGGAAAAATGAAACTATGACTGAAGCTGGTCAAAACACACTAATGAAATAGGTTTTCTTCAGAAAATGACATTTTGTAAAAGTAAAATGATATCAAAGATGTATTATTGTTTCACAGTTGAAACTACGTCTAATTCCCTGTTTCATTTTGATGATTACAACCCTTTTCATACTGATATTTGTAAAAGTTTCAGTATTAAAATCCCCATATATTTTTCTGAAACGTCTTGCATATTCGCACTTACTAAAATATTTTACTCTGTACTATATACAGCAATATGGGAAACAGAAGAATAAAGAGCTGTGGAGTAAGAATAGATGCTGGAATGATCCAGCCAGTGGAAGGAAAGGCAAGCAGCTCTTGTTCTCTTTTCGCACGTGTCTGCTGCAGGCTCTATTCAGTGTGGGAAGGCTGTGCAGCCACATGCCATGAAAGAGCTAAAACGTCAGCTAAAACGTCAAACTAAAGTGTCAGCAAGGACACCTGTGTTCCCCACTCTTCAATCATTCCTAGGTAAAATCCATTCAATGTCTCAGTTTACAAACAAAGCAATTTTGGGTGGGGATTTGTGTCTGTTTGTTATTGTTTCTCTTGTGTGAGGGGACATCCTAGCTTTGCAAGCTGGCCTGGGATTTGAGACCCTAGCTAAACTGCTTTTAAGAGGTTCCCCTCCACTGAAATATAGTTTATTCTTGCAATTGCAGCAATGCCTTTCCTTATGGAAAGCAATCTCAATTATCTTGCTACTCCATAATTGCTGCAGCAGAAGAAATAAGAAGTAGAAAAAATATCTTTTTTTTAAAAGCAGAAATTACTCTAATAGCAACCCTCCACAAAATAGAGGTATTTGCACACAGTGCTCCTAAGATTGCAAGGAATTTTTAATTTTAGCACAGGTTTTGTTTATTTGTTTGCTTATTTGTGAAGGTACAATTTATAAACACCAGCTCTGCCCTCTGACTAAGAATCATACTTGAATGGCTTTCAGGACATGACCACAGAAGTAAACAATGTTTTAGAAAGTACTAGCTCATTACTCTCTAATTCCTCTCAAAAACTGTGCTGCAGCATAATCTTAAAACAAACAGATAGTACCCTCTATAAGTGTACCCTAATGTAATGCAAAGTCTAAAGAAAAGCACTTTTTTTTCCATTAAGAGTGAAAACCAGCATTTCAGTGTCCTTCACTGACATTTCTTTAGGATTCCCCAAGTCATGAGTCCAGTTTCTTAAAACTCCTCCTACAGAGCAGGCAGGCATGAGCCAGCTGAAAGTCATCTACAGCAATCTTCTGTCTTGCTGCCTTATTTCTGTTTGAATCTAGTGGGGGGGAGGGGTTAGCAGGAGATTTCGAAGGAACTGAAAATATCTTGTAGCACAAATTCTGCAGCCTGCTGTGAGTAATTTACAGCTGCCAAAACCATCTAAATCAAATCCCATGAGAGATTCTTCTTTCTTCAACCCATGCACGTTAGAAAACAAAAATGGCCAGCAGCCATCCCCCTTCTCCTCCTTTTTCAGTGAGCAGATTCCTGCAGCTGGAGCAATGTCATTAGAAGCTGTACTTACAGGGAGTCCAGGGCAGAAGCACAGCTCAGTTTAGATATGCAACACAATCGGATCAGTTCATAACAACAGCTTCACCTTTTTGGGGTGTGTTTTTTTTGGATTTTTTTGTCTTACTGGAAGACGGGAAGTGGGAGAATTTCAGAGGTGAACCCTGTCATCTGAATTCTCAGTGTTGCACACTGTAATCACCATTCATCTGACTGCATGCAAAGGCAATTTAGTCACAAATTAGGATTTAATGTCCAGCTGGTGTTCTGCCTATATGTTTTTTGTGATTTTATTCAATTAAAACAGTTTTTGTAAGACAAACACCAAGAAATCTATAAAACACCATGCAAACTAAATACTCACACGTGGTGATTCAGGTTTTTCCTTCAAAAAAATGCACAGGCAGTTTTGAGAGGTGTGTGTCTTGATTTATTGATTGAGGAAGTTATTTTTAAGGGGTTTTTTCCTCATTTTTCAATTTTCAGCTTCCAAATAGAAGCCTCAGGACTATGTACAATGGCTAGCGTGTGCAAGGTGGGGAGTTCACCTCCTATAAAATGCTGGAGAACCCTGGATGAAGTGAAGCCCTGCAGAAAGGCAGACAACGGTGGCAAGGAGGATGAACAGAGAGGCTGCTGCCAGCAGGGCCTGCTCAGCTGCTGTTTGGTACAAAAGAGGCTGTGGGGACTCTGTGGAGAATGTTCAAAGTAGTTCCGAGGGTTTTCTTACCTCCACTCCTCCTGCCCACTGCTTGGCCCAACTGGTTGAGCCAAGGGCTAAGTTTGAATTCAAGCCTTGCACACTTAGTTTCTATACTGTAGTTATTCCAAATAGCTTTTACTCCTTATTAAAGGCCAATAAGAGTTATTCTGTGACTACTGAGGAAAAAAAAAATGCGTTCTGAAAAATCTATATGGGCAATATACTGGTGCAGCCTGGCTATAAACTGCTAGTTTTCTATTTTTTTCCAGCATTGCACTGTTTTCCCCAGCTCCAGTGTCATAGGCAAGCTTTCCTTTGAATTTTTCCTCTTCCAGAAGACAGAAGGATTCCAGCTTTTTACTTTATCTTGGAAACCTGAAGCAGTGAAGCTGCCCTCCTCTAGTAGAGCAGTATGTGATACCTTGTTTGCTTACACTTCTTGTTACCCATCAATGGCACAGAAAATACTAGTGCTTCTTCCACTGCTCAGGGAAAATCAATAGCGAGAAATACTCATCAGGTTTCTGTGGGGGATGATTCCCATAACCAGATCTTGCAGTTTGTTCCACAACAAAATGCAAACTAGGCTGTGTATTTTTTTAAAGAAGCTTCTCATTGTCTTCTATGTCCCTCAAGCCAAAAGCAATTTTCTCCAGCATTCTCCGTGCCACCGCCTGCATGGGTTGTGGTAAAAGTTCATATATTTGTAAGATTCTATTCAGATATATTTTCAGCACACCAGAAAATGAAAAACATTTTAACAGAGGAGGAAAAAAATAGCAACATATTAGCTAAAGCTCACTTCCAATTTAGAGCCATCAGCAACTGCTGATACAGTTAATACAGAAAACCCTTCCATTTCAGGTCTGGTTTTGCTCTGTAATTCATTCTCACGTAGTCAGTGTGACCTGAATTGTGCCTTCCTGATGCTTCTCTTATGCAGGAGTATTTTTGCTGTTCGATCTTCACAATTCCCTGGTTTCCATTATTTTTACGATGATGTTATTTTTCATACCACCTTACTTTCCATGTTGACTTTTTTTTCACCATGAAAACTTCTGGACACGTTAATCCCAGTGATTTTCATGCC
Source organism: Apaloderma vittatum (assembly GCF_000703405.1). Classification (NCBI taxonomy): domain Eukaryota; kingdom Metazoa; phylum Chordata; class Aves; order Trogoniformes; family Trogonidae; genus Apaloderma; species Apaloderma vittatum. The sequence continues at coordinate 1,284 of NW_009728967.1, read as the reverse complement.
TCTCCTCCTTTATCAGGAGAGCAAACTGCACTTCGAAAAGAAGAGCTTTCTGCAGAACATCTCATTTAGCCTTGTCCCTCCAACCACATACAGTCTGAGAAGGTTTCATTCTTGCGTGTATTAGTGTCTCTCATATCACCAGAATTATAGAATATAGAATGCATTGGGTTGGAAGGGACCTTTAAAGGTCATCCAGTCCAATCTTCCCGCCGGGAGCAGGGACATCTTTACCAGATCAGGTTTCTCAGAGACCCATCAAGCCTGACCTTGAATGCCTTCAGGGATGGGACCATGACCATCTCTCTGGGCAACTTGTTGCAGTGTTTCACCGCCCTCACAGTAAAGAACTTCTTCATAATGTCTAATCTAAGTCTACCCTGCTCTAGTTTAAAATGATTGCCTCTTGCCCTGTCACTACACACCCTTGTAAACAGTCCCTCCCCATCTTTCCTGCAGTCCTCCTTCAGGCACTAGGAAGGCTGCTATAAGGTCTCCCTGGAGTCTTCTCTTCTCCAGGCTGAACAAGTCCAACTCTCTCAGCCTGTCCTCACAGGGTAGATGCTCCAGCCCTCTGATCATTTTTTTGTGGCCCTCATCTGGATCCGCTCCAATAGGTCCATGTACTTGCATTGAGGTCTCCAGAGCTGGACACAGTGCTCCAGGTGAGGTCTCACCAGAGCAGAGCAGAGCGGCAGAATCATCTCTCTCAATCTGCTGGCCACGCTGCTTTTGATGCAGCCCAGGATGTGATTGGCTTTGTTGGATCACATCCAGCTTTTCATCCATCAGTACCCCCAAGTCATTTTCCTCAGGGCTGCTCTCTATCACATCCTCCCCCAGCCTGTACTGATAACAAGGATTGTCCCAATCCCGGTGCAGGACCTTGCACTTGGCCTTGCTGAACCTCATGATATCGACACAGACCCACTCCTCCAGCTTGTCCAAGTCCCTCTGAATGACATCCCATCCCTGTGGCAGGTCAACTGCATCGCTTATCTTGGTGTCATCTTCAAACTTACTGAGGATGCACTCGATCTCATTGTCTATGTCATTGATGAAGATCTTAAACAGCACTAGTCTTGGTACAGACCCCTGAGGGACACCACTTTTCACCTGTCTCCATCTGGACATTGAGCCATTGACCACGACCCTCTGGATTAGACTATCCAGCTAATTCCTTATCCACCAAACAGTCGAAAGAAGTTCCACAAGACTGGGTGCAGGGTCCTACACTTTGACCACAATAACGCCCTGCAGCGCTACAGACTTGGGGAGGAGTGGCTG
>NW_009728966.1:0-207 GCF_000703405.1 Apaloderma vittatum | reverse complement strand
TCACTCCTGGGGGTGTTTGAGGAAGCTTCCTTGTGTCGCCAGTCGTGCTGAGATGCCCTCCAGGCCAACATGTCCTTTGTGGCAGGGGAGGGAGGCGTGCTGAAGCAGTGATGCTTGGAGACCTGGGTGCAAAGGAAGAGTCTTAACCAGTGAGGAATTTTCTGCAAGCCCTTTTCTCCATCCGCGAAGCTTTCAGGAGAGCTGCTC
>NW_009728965.1:0-12587 GCF_000703405.1 Apaloderma vittatum | reverse complement strand
AGAGAGCTATTGGCCCGGGTTTTCATGCTCAAGAACTGCTGCTGCTCGCCCACCACCCTGATTTCTGATCATCCGCTACCCAGGGGTTATTTTCGGGCATCGGTCCCCTGCACACCTCTCCTCTTTGTCTCCAGGCGACAGCGGATGCAGAATTCCTGAGAGGGCAGAGGAACGTAATGGGAAATAAATTTCAAGGTCATGAACGCTGTTTGTGGACGATTTTGATGGGGAAAAGAAAAACCAATTTATTTTTTTTTAAGAAGTCGAGAAGGCATTTTTCGCAGTGGTCCAGACATGGCTTTCATTTACAGCCACGTGCAATTAAGATACACCTTGGAAGCCCATCCATTGCCTGTACTCCTGCCTGCACATACTCTGTGTGCACTGAAGTTGCATATACTTAAGTGTTTGCAGTATTGTCATCGATACAGGACCAAGACCATAGTTTCAGGACCAAGAGAAAAACTAAGAGGGAATCAAGTGAATCTACTAGAAATCAAACTGCAGACAATGGGAGGAACGTGGTTCTCTGAACAGCCCATAGCAGACTCGTGGTATTTATTACCAGAGAAGGCTCTGGATGTAAAAGAATGGTCTTGAAGTCAAGTTAAAAAATGGACAAGTACTTGCAAAAGAAATCTGCAGAGAGTTACTAAGCAGACAGTGGCCCATCCAGCTCAGGAAATTCTCTGTTCTAAAAATAGTCAGAAGCTAGGCAAGCACTTGTGAGACATTTCATATATGCTTTCTCTGCTGTTCGCTGAACATCTGTTTATAGCCACTGAGATGAATACTGGACTAGATGGATTTCTGGTTCAACCCAGTATACTCATTCTAATGAGCACCTTTGCAGATCTGAAAGAGCACTACAGATCCATGGATGGCAAAGGGAGAAAAACAGGACCTGCTTTGATTTCATTCATGGAATGGGCCAGAGGGGGAGGACACCTTAGGACTGTAAACGTTTTGATCTTGCTTGCTGTAAATTCAGGCAACATGCATTTAATCTGAATACTTGTGGACTCCCTGTAATTCCACTCATACTGCAAACACACAAAGTACAGATTCACAGCTTTGGAAACAAAAAGGGAATTGAAACCACCGTCTCATCTGACCTTATCTTTAGGACAAAGAATTTATACAATAACTTTTATCAAGCACTTGATCACATGACTGAAGGAAAGACAATTTCAAGAGAATGTTACTGCAGACCATTTCTGGGTAAGCTCTCAGCTCCATCATCTGGCTTTGCCTGATTTACCACTGCTAGAAGGGGAAACACAATGCTTCTCAGCACTGGTGGCACAATCTACATCTTGTCTTGTGCTAGTTTTCCCACTTTTAGGACCTCTGCTTGCTGAAATTCAATTCACAAAACAGGGAGAAGAGTACCAGGGCATGAAGAGTTTCTTTTGGGCTAGTGAGCAGAGCTGTGCAGATGGCTTTAGGGTCTAATGAGCACCAGAGCTGTCACTGAGGTGGAGTGGGCCTGGGGAGCTGGAAGCAGAAGGAGAAGAGGAGAAAAAGGGAGAGAAAACGGGGGAAGAAACTGTCTTCAGGCAGTGACAAGCTATCAGCTTGACTCGGGGTGCTTGAGGAACTGCAGCCTGAAATGTGTTATGTTTCCTTGCATATTCCTGCAGCTTGGAAAATGCAGGTCAGTGCAATTTCCCGTACCAAATTATCTAATGATTATACATGGCCATGTTTGCCTTGGCACACTGATATCACATTTGCAATTTGTTTCACATATTCATACTGAAATTTTGTACAGTAAAGGAGCAGGAATTAAGTAATAGCCACCACAAACCTGCTGTCACCCAGAAATGGTTACTTAACATAACTCCAAAGGATCATGTTTCAGCCAAGAGCCTACATACAATACATACAATAACCTAGCTACAATATACATAGAATAACCTGAGCTACATACAATAACCTGGTCAGATGTTTCTATCTTGTTTTTAATGTACAGACTGCTACAGAATATAAAGTCTAGCAAAAGATTAAGCCATCTTGACCTTTCCTCCCATGGGAGGCTACCATGACTAATATGCTCCTTTAAGTGGTGGGAGAGTATGTGCAGAGTCTGAAACGCTGGCAGCAAGACAGAGAGAGACATCCCACTGAGGTAACCTCTGAGAAGTTGATTGATTTCTTTTTGATAAGTATATGAACAATTTTAGGAGCTGGTGTCTATTTCAGATATGAATACATACTCACTTTTTACCTTAGCATGGCTGGAGTTCCATGAGGTGAAGGTGGCTAGCTGACAGTAAGGCATGCCTCAACCAAGAGTGTGACAGGTCTTTGAGCTGGAGCCCTGGGACACTGTAAAATCCCCCACAACATCAAGAGGGTAATAAAAGCCCCATAGGGTCTGGTGGAAAGTTGGTACCACAGGCATGAGGAGAAGCTTGAGTGTCCTCCAGTGACTTTTGATGACGATGGAGGTTCTCTGGCTCACAGTATGGCATTAGGCTACACATCTGGCCCCTCAAGATCGTGATTCTCTGTGCAACATCATGCATGAGTAGGGACGCTTTATTAGAGTACTGGTTTTAGAAAGCATTCTAGTAATTTGTTTAAACTTTCTTATCTCGCTGAGTAAATGCTCAAGTGGTGAAATGCTAAATGTTTACACAGTGAAATAAGAATATTGTTTTTACTGCTTTAAAGAGTCTTGCATGTCACCTACATTTTGACTTTATAAATTAATCTGAGATTGAATTATTCCTTTAGTCTTACCAACTAATTTTCCACAAGCTTATTTGAGCATGAAACATTCACATGAAAAAATTACCAATATTCATGTGTGTACTTCTCATTTCTCTTCCAGCGTTGTTTCTGAGTCCTATATAAGGCCATTTGTCTTTCCTTTGCTGGGATGATTAGAGCTTTTTAAACAGGAAAATTACAAACAAATCACTAAGGCATTGATCACTTCATGCAAAACATGGTGAAGGTTTTCAGGGAGAAAAGACATTAGCAGGTGAGCTGTTCAATGGTTTGTTTTTTTTTCCTACCAACTTTTGTATAAAAGGCAGCATTGTGTAAACATCCAATTTAAAAATACTTGGTCCCCCTCTTGCTTGAGGGAGGCAAGTACAAAATAGGCTTTTGGCTTTTAAGTTGGCCTTTCATTTGAGTAGCTCTTGCAACACTCATGGAAAATGAGTGTGCAGGTTTTATTTTTCTATACTCCCATGCATATTTGCAAAGAGATCTCACTTGTCTTTGTGTTTCAGCTGGTTCACTTCCTTAGCACTGGGGGCCTGGCAAGGGGAACCAGAGGAACTACCAGGTATTGTCCAATCTCCCTCCCTCTTTTCAGCCTATGTACAATAGTGTTTCCCATTCTTGGCAGTGCACAGATTACATTCATTGCTGCTCTTTTGCTGCTCCAAGTTTGAACAATTTAAGTTGTTTGCTAGGAACCAGACATAAGAATCAGTGCTTGTGTGATTCAAAGGACTGAATCCATCTGGCCAAGCTACTTTTAGTCTTGTGATAAACCACAGGAAAAGTTAGTAAGCTTTCAGGGGAAAAAAAATGGTATGTTTTAAACTTCTCTTTTTCTGTTATAACATTCAAGTTCTTGCAAAAGCCACCATAGTGAGATAACAGGAGGAATTTTTCACGATCTGTCCAACATTTCAGCACTAGAGTGAAACTCATATCTGTTTAGATTCTTACATTTCATGTGGCGCTGACTTGGTAATGATTATAATAGTGAGCTGAAGTGCAGAGAAAAAAGGCATTTTGATGCTGATATATGCAGAGACAATCTGAAAGGGGCTTTCTAAGCCTGTCCTTACTCAGCTTTTCCATTTTGTGTTAAATGTTCAAACACTCACTGGGCCAGAGACAGTGAGATTCTTGTGCAGACTGACAGATAAAGTATGATCAGGAGATGGGTATATGTTTTAGTGCTTGCTCCAGTAAACAGATAAATATTTTATGGAAACAAACAGCTTGAATAAGAAAAAAGATCAGAAATTCACATCAGACCAGCAGACCCAATAACTCAGGTTGACAGTATGGTCTGCTCAGCCAGCATTTTGCACTACCCAATGCCAGTGATGCCATTTGTCCTATACACTCGAGTTCCCCTCTTTATCTATTATACCTGAAACATTTTCTATTTTCTCTTATTTCATATATTCAGTAGCTTTGCAATACTTTCTAATTTTGAACATCACAAAAACATTTACCTGTCAAAAAGCACTTGTGTAACTGTCAGAAACTTTAATCTAAAAACTTAAAATATACCATATGTATTTTCTGAAGTTCTTTCTGGTTTGCCTTCTTTTTATTTTTTTGTTCTGCATTGACAGCAATTATGAGCTCCTTCAGGCTGAGCTATGTCTACATCATATGTTTAGCTCAGGTTGTAGTCCAGAACCTTTGTAGTATCCAGCTTAGTGCATGGGCTAGGAGGTGCGAGTCAGCTGGGAATTGTGACTAAGAATCACAGAATCACAGAATGTCAGGGGTTGGAAGGCACGTCTAGAGATCATCTAGTCCAACCCCCCTGTCAGAGCAGGATCCCCTAGGGCAGCCACACAGGAACGCGTCCAGGTGGGTTTTGAAAGTCTCCAGAGAAGGAGACTCCACAACCTCTCTGGGCAGCCTGTGCCAGGGCTCTGTCACCCTCACAGCAAAGAAGTTTCTCCTCATGTTGAGGTGGAAATTCCTATGTTCTAACTTAAACCCATTATTTCTTGTTCTGTTGCTGGGCACCACTGAGAAGAGATGGTCTCCTTCCTCTTGACACCCACTCCTCAGGTATTAATGTACATTAATAAGATCGCCTCTCATCTCCTTTCAAGGCTTCGTATCTGTTTCTCCCAGTTGCGTATCAGCGAACTTGCTGAGGGTGCACTCTATCCCCTTATCCAGGTCATTGATGAAGGTGTTAAACAAAACTGGATGAAGCACTGATCCCTGGGGAACACCATTGGCCACAGGCCTCCAACTCGACTCTGTGCCACTGATCACAACCCTCTGAACTCTTGCTGAGCCAGTTAGCAATCCACCTCATGGTCCAATCACATTTCTTGAGTTTATCTACGAGGATGTTATGGGGGACAGTATCGAAAGCCTTACTGAAGTCGAGGTATATGGCATCCACTGCTCTCCCTTCATCAACCCATTTGGTCACTTTTTTTTTTTTGAGGGAGGAAGGGGACATGCGCCTAGCTGGCCAGATCAGCTGGATCGACCCTGGCAATCAATGGGGTGAGAGATGTCACAGCCAGATTGCCCTCACATCCTGAGCTGAAAAGGAACTAATTTCTAAACCTCATCTCAAGTGTGAAGACAACACCTACTACCTAAGTGGTAGAAGCCAGCTTCTTAAGCTTTCTCCCAGCTATATCTCTGTTAATGTGTAACATCAAAAAGGTTTGCTTAAACCACTGCGGCTTGAACTGATGGTTTAACTCTGTACTGTAACCAACCCTGAACACTGAGGCAATTTTTTTTTTCTCCTTTGGGAGGCAACACCTAAGAGCCAAGATTCAGTCTAGACACTGCTCTTTGCTAGTCCTTTGCTACATATTCCTGCTTCTCAGCCTGAGTTTCTGTTTACTGTTGCCTGTCATGGAGCACACTCTTCCTTAGGTCATCTGGCTCTTCCGTGTCCTAGAGTGAGCACCACAGCCCGGGTTTGGGGTGGGTGATGGGTGCAAGCATGCAGTGTGCACGTATGTGTGGATATGTGGTTCTGGTGGCAGGAACAGATGCAAGCAGTTTGACAGGATGCCAAATAGCTGCTGCCCTGAGATATAGAATCGTGCTCCTCTGTGACTGATGAGGCTTTTAGTAAAGAAAAACAGTCTTTGTCAAACAGTACTTGACAAAGCAGAGGTTTCAGCATTGTCTCCATCCTTAACCACATCACATCCTGTCGTTAGGTGAGGCTGTGTGACACACAGAGACATGCCATGGCTAAGGGACACGCAAAATCACAGACTCACAGAATTGCCTAGATTGGAAAAGACCTTTAAGATCATCAAGTCCAATCATTGATCTAACACTGACAAGTCCTCAAAGCATCTCTGAGCTTCAACATCCACCAGCAAAGCTGCTCCTGGTGCTGACAGGCCTCTCTGGGGCCCAGCTGGCAGGCTCAGGATGCTGCAGTTGTGCCACCGGTGCTGCGAGATGTCAGAAAAACTGCTACAAACTGATGGCATTGCTCAGCTCCGCTGGGATAACCACCTTCAGCAGCTACTCTGGTTTGCCTCACTCCTACCAGTTTATGGCTGCATAATAAACCATTTCCAGTAGATATGTGTTTAATCACTCTGCCACCCTGTGGCTCTTTAAAGAATTTAAGTATGAAAACTCCTATTAGAAAATTGTTGTGAATTGATGCTCAACAGAAAAGAAATTAAATTAAGCTAATGGTAATTTCATTAAGGAAAGATCTTTAGACATAATCTTTGCACAAGATTACAAACACAAACACACTTGACTTCCATCATTTACTAATGGACACCAAAATAACAGCCCAATCTAGTCAAAATAAAAAATGAATACAGTAAAATACTGAATAAGTCAATGCTCTCTTTTATGAAAGCACCTTGCAAGGAAGTGTTTGTCTGGGACCTCTTGGATTCTCAAAATATTTATGGATCTCTTAGAGCACTGAAGGAATGAGATAAACTCAGTAGAACATGCTTCTAAAATAAAGCAGGAACTGCATCATGCTGAGATATAGCAGAAAAAATGGGTATGACCAGTCTCTTTATTGAACCTGTTAAGACATACTAGTGGTTTATCTTAAATTAGTAAGTTTGAAATACAGATAGTCACTCAGAGTCAACCATTTAACATTAAGACACAGGGATCATAGCCTAATATTGTGTGGTTGGGTATAGTCTTTGTTTAGCATTACTTAGCACAAGTAGGTCTGCAGAAGCTGTGTACATTCACTTCGCAGGCTGCAAGCTGTGTACATTCACCCAGACTTAACTTTTACCTAGTTAAGTGAAAAAGGCCCCCAGAGCCAGCGGCAAAACAGAAGATAAGGAGACTACAATCCTCAGCAGAAGCTGCAAGTCAACAAGATAACGGTCTGCCTGGAGACAGAGCAGGAATCCGATAACTTGTTAGAAAATCCCAGACCAGAAATCACCATTGGACCAAAAGACGTGTGAAAGATGAGTGAGAATGCTTGAGGGGCAAGTGCATAGATTGTAAGGGTTTAATTGCCCAAGGATTTCTTTGCCCTCTCTGGAGGTGCCCAGCTTGAGCTGTTTTTTTAAAGATTCAATGCCTGAGACTTTGCTACGGGAGACCTAAGGCTTGAATTATGGGGATAATACCAGACACTCAGACAGTGAGAATTACCTGAAAAAACAAAGAGAAGTTCTTTTTGGTGCTACAGAGAACCAGAATTCTTCATGGAGAAAGAGTTTTGCTGCAGCTCTGCATCAGGGAAAACAGGAGCCAAAGGAACTTATGGAAGGAGGCACCAATGGACACAACCAAGATGAAGCAGAAACATAGCAAGGACTTCTCATAAGAATGAATTCAGGTCTCTTGAAATACAGAACCTGGTAACAATATTGCCAAAGGCTGAACTGGGAACATCTGCTCTCAACATCTCAGCAGAAGAAAAGCATCAGAAAATCAGCCTATAGTAGTTGTGTCCAGGAATAAAATTTCACCAAGTTACTTTTATCCAGGGAAGAAGGGTGAAATTAGGATAAAAAAGTACAGGAAAAAAGAAAATAAAAGGAATGGGGAGAATAAAGTCCCACTAAGAAGTGGGACCTGAGCTGAAGAAAAGAGGAGAGAATCAGGAAGGGAAGAGAAGCTGGAAGGAAGGCAGCAGCAACAGAGCCAGGCAGAGGGAGGAGATGGAAGGAATAAATTGTCCCTGTGATGTCCCTCAGAGCTTTCCCCCTCTGTATTACACTGCCTTCACAGTGGGATGCTGCCTGTCTCCACAGCAACCAACAGACAGACGAGACCTTTCCTCCCTGGCTCCTGGCTCTGGAGAGGAGCCCTCCAAACTGTCACTTAAAGATGTCAGTATAGAAAACTAGCTTGGAAGCATCTCAGGGGACCCACTTACTGCATGTCCCCACCATGGAATAGGATTAGCTTCACCTGTGCTTTTCCTTTAACCCAATTTGGCAGGCCCCAGTGACCACTCCCCCAGGGATGAAGCTTGCATAGAATCTTTAATTCAAAATTGCTATGTTTCTTAATTGCCTTTGATATTTCTCTCATTTAAGTTGTTAAATTTTGGGGGAAAACTCATTCAGCTCTTCAAAGAGAGCTTGAAGGGCAGTATTGCCCCTCATACGAGACTCACACAGCATCTATTCTGAAGCAGTTCACAATGAGAGCAGCCTCGTCATCCACTTACTGAGCAATTTCCCACATAAAGACAATTCTGTACGGTAAGGTCTTCACCAAAACTGATAACCCAGTCTTCAACACCCAAATGGGAGAAGATAAGAAGACAAGGATCTCTAGCCCCTCAGTGTCCCTCTTGTAGTGAGGGGCCCAAAACTGGACACAGTACTCGAGGTGAGGCCTCACCAAAGCCGAGTACAGGAGCATGATCACCTCCCTGCTCCTGCTGACAACACCACTCCTGATCTAGGCCAGGATGCCTTTGGCCTTCTTGGCCACCTGGGCACACTGTTGGCTCATGCTCAGCCGGCTGTCCATTGACACCCTCAGGTCCCTCTCTGCCTGACAGCTCTCCAGCCACTCCTCCCCAAGCACTTATCTGACACAGCAATGACCTATCTGACTGTTCTATTAATTGGCTGAAATTTTCCCTATCTGAGTCTTGGACCCATTATCTCCTATTTCATGGCGCTTTGATGGCTGACAATATCAGGTACAAGAGTTCTACTGGAACATAGTAATACAAATTAATCAATGCCTGGAACACAGAACATGCAAGCCACTGCTTGCTATTTTAGCTATTCATTTGAAAAAGTGAAAAGAAAAAAAAATATAAAAATACGTCTAACTCAATAACTAACTCCAATGAAGAGCAGAAGACAGTGTGCTCCAGTGATTTAAGGAGTCTGAGTTTATTTAGGGTCCTGAGTTATGACTAAAATCTGAACATTGTGATTAACAGAGACAAGCACATCTGATCTGCGTGGATTTGTCTATCATGTTTGGTGGTCACACTCATTGTTCCACAATGTGTTGCACAGAAAGATATTTTCTGTTGTTAGCCATAATTAACTTTCTGTTCATTTCAGCAGTATTTCCCAGTTCTTACATATGAGACAGGCTAGAAAATCATTATTCGAGATATGTATGTACTATGGATTTATACAATGTTAATAAAATGTATACATTTTTTTCTTTTTTTTTCTCGTATGGATTTATACAATGTTAATAAAATGTATATACCTTTTTTCTTTTTTTTTCTCTTATTTTCTTATGCAGGAAACATAGCACAATCGTTGTAGACAGATATTCTCCTAGTGTCTTAGAGGAATCTGTAATATTCTGAAATGGCATTCAGAGCTCTTGTGTTGTAACTTCACTGATACCTGTAGGTCCGGCTGCCACAGTCACCTGTGTTGCAGCACAATGGGCACATCCATTGACAGGCATTTCTAGGCAATGAGAAACTGTTATTTAATGGGTCAAAATGTATCACACATGCTCATTTTGAATATTGCAGATGGCATTTCAGCTGAAAAAAAAAATCTTTGAACTAAGTTCTAAGGCTTTAATCAAACTGAGCCTCTCTTGTGGAATAAGCTCCAAAAACTGTAATTGTAAATTGTGTAATTATCACCAGGATGATAATGCGTTACGGTATGTAACTGCTGTGTCAGTTTTTCCGGTGCTGGCTTTATTATCTTTTTATTTTCACAGCTACCTATGGTGTGACTTGAAGAATTTTCAGAAGTTTCTAGTGTGTACATCTCTCTTTGCCATTTAAACACCCCACTTCACGTAACCCAGTTTTCTTACTACATTGTACCGTAGAGATCCCAAGCACTTGAACTGAAATCACACCTCATGTGCTGCCTGATGACTAGAGTCTGGCACTGGTGACATGCACTGTTGTAACATACGTTATCTCACAGTTCATTGTTTCATGTCTTAGTTGTGGAGCTTTGGAGTTATTTGAACTTCCTTTCTTTGATTTGTCACAGCTGCCCTTGATTTATTTTGCTGTTCACATCCTTGAAGTTTGAGTCTTGGGAAACATTATACTGGGCCAGGAACTTCAAAGGCAAGACTATAACAATCTTCAACAATCCATTTTCTGTTTTGCTAGCTTCACTCAACGTTAGTCAACCAGATTCCATTAACACTAATTTCCATTAACATTAGTCAACCGAAAATCTACATCAAAGCTTATCTTGCTTGAGACCTGACTTGATTCCTGCCTCCTTCCCCAGCCCAGCTGAGGATGCAGGCTATTTAGAGTTTCAGTCTGCTTCTCCCATAGACTAAGACCTGTTAAAACAGATGTACCTCTCAGCAGTCACTTAAAACCTCAGATAGGCACCTTTGGGGACTGACTTCAGTTGCTTATCAGTTAAGTTGGGGTGGCTAAATTAATATTTCTGTTCTACTACAGGAGAGTTAGACTCCTGCTTGATGTTACATGTTCCTGAATCCTGATAGTTCCAGCTTACCAAACCACCTCAAAGAGCAAACAGTACTCACTTGTGCTACAGCAACTCCAGAACAAATAAATCCCACAGTATCATTATAAAACAACTTCAGGATCCTACCAAGCTCCCTTACCATAGAATGCATTTCCTTATAAATTAACAGCAACATTGATAGTTCAGCATCTCCTCATTTTCTTTGCAATTCCAGTTCATTAAATGATTCATCTGTGTTTCAAAGAATTAACTTCATGGGTTCCTACACAAACCAGTTTTTGTCAGCTAGGTCGCTGATCTAAAGCATTCTCAGTGAAAACAGAAACATAATACAAGTTGTTTCCTGAGAAATGAGACATATTTCATATAGATTTATGTTCATGTTTTTTGTTCGTAAGCCAGTTGGCTGCTGCTTCTCAGAATGGATCAGAGCTGCTTTCTCCTAAGTAGGGGCTCCAATGTGTTGTCCAGCCACTGATGTCTACAAAACTTCTACCTGCCAAATTTGCCTAAACTTGAGCAGCAGTTTGTATAGTGGTAAGCAAAGGCCAGGCAGAAGAACATGGCAAGCAGCATAAGCATTTCAGCTTCTTAGGGAACAAGATAAAAAGCATCTACAACCAGAACTACTAGGATAAACAAAACTGGTTGGAGAAATTAATTAGTAAAAATGTTGGGCTCAGTCTGAAATGTTCCTGAACACAGAACAGTGCCAACTCCTAAAGAACATTCAGGATTCAGTCATTTTCTTCGTATTGGATTTATGTTATGTTGCAGAGCTCTTAAGATACAAACTCCATAGATTCCTGCGTTGGATTAAGTTCCTTGGCTATATCAGAATCTTTTTTTATTGCACAGAATGAAAAGGAGAAAGGAGAAGAAGGCATACAATGACACTGGGAATTTGCACAGATTAAGGCATAAAATCAACACAATTAAGCTGGTATTTAAACAGTTAGTAACTGTGTTAGCATTTACTTGGTAGAACAGTGATTTTCTGGTTTACATTAGAGGTGTGCAGGAACAGATTTACACTAAAGCAAAATGAAACAGCCTCAGATAAAGCTGTACACCTATCGGATTGCACCTACACATTAGTAGAAACTAGGTGCAGGGGTGGGTGACACCAGTGGGTGCCCACCTGCTGCTGCCTCCCCCTGTGTCTTCCCACCCACAGCCAGGCCCTGCAGTGGTGGTCAGATGTTCAGCCTCAACCAGGGGGTTTGTCCCAGTTCAGACCTGGCAGGAGAGCAGCAACTCCATGGACTTGGCTGACCCTTGCCAGGTGGGAACCGACTGCTCCTGAGGAGAGTGCCCAGGTGGCCCAGGCCAACAGCATCCTGGCCTGGATCAGCAGGAGCGTGGCCAGCAGGAGCAGGGGAGCGATTATCCACTCTCCTATACTCGGCACTGGTGAGGTCACACCTTGAGTACTGAGCTCAGTTTTGAGTGCTGCAGTGTAAGAAAGGCATCGAGGTGCTGGAACATGTCCAGAGAAGGGCAATGAAGCTGGTGAAGTGTCTGGAGAACAAGTTATGAAGAAGAGCTCAGGGAACTGGGGGTGTTCAGTCTGGAGAAAAGGAGGCCGAGCAGAGTCCTTCACACTACAACTACCTGAAAGGAGGTTGTAGCAAGGTGGGCGTTCGTGTCTTCTCACAAGTTACAGCTGAGAGGACAAGAGGAAATGGCCTCAAGTCAAGTTATGAAAGAGGAGGTTTAGGTTAGACATTAGGGAAAAGTTGTACGCTCAGAGGTTTATCAAGGACTGGAGCAGGCGGTTCAGGGAAATGTGTGAAACAACATCTTTGTGTGTGTTTAAAAGCTGCCTAGATATGGTACTCAGGGACATGGTTTAGAAGGGGGCCTGGCAGAATTAGATAACAGTCGGATTTAAGGACCTTAAAGGTCTTTTCCAATTAAAAACCCTTGTATGCTTCTGCGATTCACTGTAATCCGGAGGCATTGCCG